>NW_016924889.1:0-1012 GCF_001483705.2 Eufriesea mexicana
TCCACCGAAGTGCAGTGTACAGGATAAAAGTTGAAGATACCGTAACCAAACATGTCATAACCCAACGTAGCCGAACGCAGCCTGACGGAACATAACCAGCCGAGACCACTATTGCTGACATTTCCAGATCCAAGCTGAACATATTTGAGCACTGTAAGTAGCAGAAATCCATCTAATAACAGACTGTAGCACCAAAGTCATTGGTATCCTCTCCAAACCGAACCAATCGCAACATAACCAAACGAAACGTAAAGCAAGCTATCGTGCCGCGACTGCTATAGCTGGCCTCCACAGAGTCAAACAGAACACATTACTGCAGAGTAGAACGCAGAAGTCCATAGAATCGCAGTGTACATCGGTAAAGTCAAGGCTACCCAAACCTAACCCAAACCAACAGAACATTTCCGAACAGACCCTAGCACAACCTAACATGCCGAGAGCGGTATTGCTGCCATCCCAAGAGCCAAGCAGTACGTACTAGAGAGCAGCATATCTCAGAAATCCAGCGAAAAGCAGCGTACCGCAAAAACGTTACAGCTATCCTGGCCAAATTTTGGCGAGCACAACCTAGCCGAACATAACTTGGCTCAGCATAACGTGCCGAGACCACAATCCCCGTCTTTCCCAGAGCCAAGCTGAAAATATTAGAGCATAGTAGGGAGCATAACTCCACCTAAATAGTAGGGAGCATAACTCCACCTAATAGCAGACGATAGCAATAAGGCCTGTTATATACTCTGCAAACATAACCATCGTAACACAACCAAACGTAACATATCTCTACCTAACGTGCCGTGACCACTATTGCTGGCGCCCACAGAGCCAGGCAGAACACACCAGTGGGGAGTAGAACGCAGAAATCCATAGAATCTAAGTGTATATCAGAAAAGTCATAGCAACCTATGCTTAACCAAACCACACAGGACATAATCGAACATAGCCTAACAATACCTAACGTGCAGAGAACGCTATTGCTGCCCTCCCCAGAGCCAAGCTGGACAAGCCAGAGGAC
>NW_016924890.1:0-837 GCF_001483705.2 Eufriesea mexicana
GCTATGTTATAATAGCGCAGCTTTGACTTTCGTGCTGTACACTGCTAGTCGGCGGACATCTGCTCTCTACTGTGTTGTAATATTTCATGCTTGGGTCTTTGGAGGCGAGCAATAGTAGTCTCGGCACGTTAGATTGCGATAGTTTACGTTCGGTTACTTGAGGTTAGGTTAAGTTCGACCAGGTTAACCTTGACTTTCGTGCTATACACTGCAATTTGGTATATTCCGGCGCTGTTCTGTGCCGTACTATATCATGCTAAGCCCTGAGAATGCCTGCAATATTGGTCTCGGCACGTTGGGTTGAGCTAGGTTACGTTTGGTCAGTTTAGGATCGGATATCTTCGGTAAGCGTAGCTTTGACTTTCGTGTTGCAAACTGTTGTTCGGTGGACTTCTGCACACGTCTGCACTCTGCTACATTCTGGCTGGCCCTGGGGAGGCCTGCAGTAGTGGCTGCGGCACGATACATTGAGGTATGCTAGTATTGGTTATGTTATGTTAGCTTGGTATAGGTCCATAAGTCACTGACTCCTCTGCTATACAATATTCACTGTTGTTCTGTGGATATCTGTGATCTACTGAGCTATACTGTATTCCCCTTGGCCCTGGGGATGCCAGCAGCAGTGGCCGCGGCACGCTATATTCAGTTATGCAACGTTTCATCTGGTTAGGTTATGCCTGACTAGATGAGGGAATCCTCGACTTTTATAACACACACTTCGAGTCGATGGATTTCTGCGCTCTACATTGCTCTACTATACTCTGCTTCACTCTGTGGAGGCGAGCAATTGCGGTCGCGACACGTTAGTTTTCGTTAGGTTACGTTTGCTTAGGATAG
>NW_016924891.1:0-3254 GCF_001483705.2 Eufriesea mexicana
CAGTGCTATAGTCTGCTATTAGGTGGATGTCTTATCCCTACAGTGCTTTACAATTTTCAGCTTGCCTCAGGGACGGCCTGGAATGGTGCTCTCGGCTCGTTGCGTTGTGACTTGTTACGTACGGTTAGGTTGGTTAACGCTAAGTTTGGTCAGCATATCTCTAACTTTTGTGCTGTACTCTGCTGCACGGTGGATCTGTGTGCTCTACTGTGCTCTAACATGTCCTGCTAGGCTACGGTGGATTTCTCCGCCTTACTGTCTACTAATCTGCTCTGCTTGTCATTGTGGAGGCCAGCTATAATGTTCGTGGCACGTTTGGTTGAGATATGTCGCGTTTGACTTGGCCAGGTCCGGATATGTTCGACTAGAGTAGCTTTTACTTTTGTGCCGTACACCGCTTTTCAATCGATATCTGCGCTCAGCATTGCTCTACTAGCAACTGATTGTCTCTGTGGAGGCCAGCAACTGTAGTCTCGGCACGATATGATGCGTCAGGCTACGTTCGGTTTGGTTGGGTTAGGCTACGTTCGGTTAGGTTACGGTTGGATAGGTTGGGATAGGAGAGCTTTGACTTTCGTGCAATACACCGCTATTCGGAGGACTCCTGTTCTCTACATCACTCTACTGTACCTTGCTCGTCCCTGGGGAGGCCAGCAGTAGTGGTGCCGGTAAGTTAGGCAGAGTTTGGATGCGTTTGGCAATGTTACGTTTGGTTAGGTTGGGATGCGGTGACTTTGACCTTCGTGCTATACATTACTATTTGGTGGCTTTCTGCGTTTTGCTGTCCTCTACTGCACTCTGCTCGACTCTCGAGAGGCCAGCAATTATGGTCGTGGTACGATAAATTTTGTTACCTTACATTTGGCTATGTTACGCTTGGTCCGGTTGGGATAGGGTACCATTGACTTTTGTGCAATACGCTGCTGTTCAGATAATTTCTGCGCTCTACTGTGCTCTCATATGCTCTGTACGGCTATGGCGAGGTCAGCAATTGTGGCCTCGGCACATTAGGTTCTGTTATGTTACGTTCGGCTTGATTATGGTTGGTTATGTGTGGTTAGGGTGGCATTGACATTTGTGCTATACGCTGCTCTTCGGTGGATTTCTGCGCTGGACTGTGCTCTAGTATATTCTGCTTTGCCTCGTGGAGGCTAGCAATAGAGGACGTGGCACGTGCGTTTCAGCTATGCTACGTAAGGTTTGCTTACGTTAGGATAAGTTCGATTAGGGTGGCATGTACTTTTGTGCTATACACTGCCATTCTGTGGACTTCCACGCTCTACTGAGCTCTAGTGTATTCTATTTCGCAACGTTGAGGACAGCTATCGTGCTCTCGGCACGTTAGGCTGAGGTACGTTGCGCATGGTTATGTTACGTTTGGTAAGGTTAGGAGATGATGACTCCGACTTTGTGCTATACACTGCTATACGGAGAATTTCTGCGCTCGTTGTTGCTTTAGTATACACCACTCGACTATGTGTGGCCAGCAATGGAGATCGTGACACGATAGGTTTTTATAGATTACGTCTGGTCATGTTAGATCAGGTTAGGTTTGGATAGGATGGCATTGACTTTTGTGCTATGCATTGCCATTCGGAGAATTCCTTCGCCCTACTTTGGCCTTATATGCTCTGCTCGACTCTGGGGATGCCAGCAATGGTGGACGCGGTGAGTTTGGTTTTGCTATGTTACGCTTTGTTATGTTAGGTTAGGCTACGTTTGGTTAGGATGGCTTTGACTCTCGTGCCACACAATGCTATTCGGTGGAACTCTGCACTCGACTTTGCCGTACAATGTTCTTCATGGCTCCAGGGAGTCCAGGAACAGAGGTATCGGTACGTCAGGTTTAGTTATTCTACTTTCTGTTGTGTTAGGCTAGGTCTGGTTAGGTATGGATATCTTTGCCTTTTGTGCTATACGTTGCTACTTGGTGAGTTTAGCTCTAGGAATGCCAGCAATATTGGTCTCGGCACATTAGGTTGTGTTAGGCTGAGATTGATTAGGTTATGTTAGATTACGTTTGGTAAGGGTGGCTTCGACTTTCGTGCTATACACTATTATCCGGCAGGTCCCTGTGACCTACCGCGCTCTACTGTATTCTGCTTGGCTCTCTGGATTTCGGCGGCAGTGTTCGCTGAACGCTCTGTTGAGTTACGCTGCCATGTGTTAGGTTAGGTTAGATGAGGTTATGTTAGGATATCATCGACTTCTGTGCTATTCACTGCAGTGCGGAGGATATCTCCGAACTACTGTGCTCTAGTATACTCTACTCGTCTCTGTGGTGGTCGGTAATTGTTGTCTGGTCATGTTCAGTTGATTTAGGCTTCGTTGGGGTATGTTACGTCTGGCTATGTTCGGATAAGCTACTTTGGCTTCTGTGCTATTCACTGCTGTTAGGTGGACGTGCTCTGCCTGGGTCTGGGGATGCCAGCAATATTGGTCACGTCACGTTACGTTTAGATACGCTACATTCGGATAGGTAAGGTATGGTATGTTTACGTCAGGGTATGTCTGGCTTTTGTGCTATGCATCGTAATGCGGTGGAATTCCGAGCTCTACTGTGCTCTAGTATATTCTGCTTGGCTCTGGCGAGGTCAGCAATAGAGGTCTCAGCACATTAGATTGTGCTATGTCACGTTCTTTTTGTTTAGGTTGTGTTATGTTCGGTAACGGTTGCTTGGAATTTCGTGTTCTACACTGATATTCGGTGGATTACTGCGTTTGACAGAGCAGCACATCATTCTGCTTGCCTCTGGGATGCCAGCAATACCTGTCACGGCTCGTTAGTGTGAGTTAGGTTACCCTTGGTTATGTTAGGTTTGGTCAGGTTAGGATAGGACATCTTCGACTTTTGTGCTATTCACTGAAATGCAGTGGGTTCCTGCGGACTATATTGCTCTACTACATTCCGCTTGTCTCTGTGGACGCCAACAGTAGTGGTCTCGTTATATTAGGTTGACCTAGGCTACTCTTCGGTATGTCACGTTTCTCTAGTCTAGGATATGCTACTCCGACTTTCGTGCTTTGCACTGCTTTCAGGCGGATTTCAGTGATCTGCTGTGCTCTACTGCATTTTGCTTTGCTCTGGGGAGGCCAGAAGCAGTGGCCGCGGCACGCTATGTTGAGCAATGATACGTTCGGCTAGGTTAGGTTCGGTCAGGTTGTCCTTGGTCATCACCGACCCTTGTGCTATACACTGCTTTTCGGTGGATGTATGCGCTCTACAATGCTCTACTATGCTCTGCTCGGCTCTG
>NW_016924892.1:0-6281 GCF_001483705.2 Eufriesea mexicana
GGGGGATTTCAGCGCTCGGCTGTGATCTACTATATTCTGCTTGGCCCTGGGGAGGACAGCAACTATTTTCGCGGCACGCTATGTTGGTTTAGGCTAGGTTCGGTTAGGTTTCGTTATAGCAGGTTGTGTGAGGGTACATGCCACTACTGTGCTATACACCGCAATGCGGTGGGTTCCTGCGATCGGATGTTCTCTAGAATTTTCTGCTTGACTCCGGGGGCATCACAACTGTTTCTGCAGGTTATGTTGAGTTAGGCTATGTTCGGCTGTGCTCTGTCGGCTTGGGTTAGGTTCAGGTAGCTTTGACTTTGCTGATATTCACAGCTATTCTACGGATTAATGCGTTTTACTTTCCACAAATGTGTTCTGCTTGGCTCTGGGGGAGCAGCAACAACGGTCTCTTCAGATTAGGTTGAGTTAGGCTATTTTTGGCTATGTTCTGATGGTTCGGGTTAGGTCCGGTTAGCTATGACTTTTCTGATATGCACTGCGAATCTGTGGATTTCTGCGTTCTACTCTCCATTAAAGTGTCCTGCCTGGCTCTGGGGAGGCCAGCAATAGAGGTCGCGGCACGATAGGATGGGTTATGTTACGTTTGACTATGCTGCGAATGGTTAGGTTTGGAGAGGATATATTTGACTTTAGTCCTATTGTCTGGAATTAAGTGGACCGCTGCGACCGACAGTGCCCCAATACCTTCTGCTTCTCTGTGGGAAGGCCAGAAATGGTGGACTCGGCACGTTATGTTGAGTCAAGTTAAGATCGGTTCGGTTGGGAAAGGCTAATTTGGTTGGGGTAGCTTCAACTTCTGTGCTGTACAGTGCAGTAAGGTGTGCTCCTGCGCTGTACTGTGATCTAGTACGTCCTGTCTGGCTGTGTGGAGGGCAGCAACAGCGGTCTCGGCACGTTAGGTTGTGTTAGGCTATTGTTGCTTACGTTCTGTTCGTCTTTGCTAGGCTGAGGTAGCTTTGACTTTTCTGATATACGCAGCTATTCCATGGATTTCTGCGTTCTGCTCTGCGACAATGTTTTCCGCTCGGCTCTGTGGAGGCCAGAAATTGTGGTCGCGTTACGATTGGTTAGGTTACGATAGGATAGCTTCGACTTTAGCGCTTGAGCCTGCCATTACGTGCTTTCCGTGCTCTAGTACGTCCTGCTTCGAAGGGGGGGGGGGGGGGGCGGCAGCAGTATCGGTCTCGACACGTTAGGTCGAGCTGTGCTATGCTTGTATATGTTCCGTTGGTTTGGGTTTGGTTTGGGTAGCGTTGACTTTTCGGATGTACACAGCGATTATATGGAATTATGCGCCCTACTCTCCACTAATGTGCTCTGCTTGGCTCTGGGGAGGCCGGCAATGATGTTCGCGTCAGATTAGGTTGAATTAGGATACGTTTGGTTATATTACTGTTGGTTAGTATAGGAGAGTATATTTTGACCTTAGCGCTATAGTTTGCTGTTAGGTAGATTTCTGCGCCCTACAGTGCTCTCATATATTCAGCTTTGATATGGGAATGCCAGCAGTAGACTCCTCAACACGTTATATGTAGTCAGGTTGCGTCCGGTTTTGCAGGGTTAGGCTTTGTTTGGTTAGGATGGCTTCAACTTTTGTACTCTCCACTGCTACTCTGAGCGTTTCTGCGCTCTACTGCGCTCTAGTATGTTCTGCTTGGTTCTGGAGAGGGCAAAAATATCACTCTCGGCAGGCTACCTTGAGAAATTCCACGTTTTGTTATGTTCCGTTTGTTTGGGTAGCTATGACTTTCCTGACACGCAGCCACTCTAAGGATTACTGCATTATGCTCTCCACTGACGTGTTCTGCTAGGCTCTGCAGAGGTTTCCAATAGTGCTTGCGGCACGTTTCGTTGAATTATTTTACGTTTCGTTATGTAACGATTGGCTAGGGTAGAAGTGGGTAGCTTTGGCTTTAGTGGTATAGTCTGCCATTGGGTGGATTTCTGGGCCAAAGACTGCTCTAATATTTTCAGCTTGGATCAGGGAAGGCCAGCAATAGTACTCTCGGCACGTTACGATCAGTCACGTTACGTTCGGTTGGGTTGCATTAGGCTAAGTTTGGACAGGGTATCTTTAACCTTTGTGCAGTGCACTGCTATTCGGTGGACTTCTGTGCACTACTGTGCTCTAGGATGATCTGCTTGGCACTGGGGAGGGCTGCAATATCGGGCTCTGCTCGTTAGGTGGAATTAGGCTATGTTTGGATATGTTGTGTTGGTTTGGGTTAGATTTAGGTAGCTTCGACCATTGTGACATACAATGTGGTTCTACGGATTTCTGCCTCCGACTCTCGACCAGTGTGTCCTGCTTGGCTCTGGGGAGGCCAGCAGTGATGGTCGCGGCAGTACAGGTTGAGCTAGGAGACGTTTGGCTATGTCACGGTTGGCTAGGATAGGAGAGTATAGCTTCGACCTTAGTGCTATAGTTTGCTGTTGGGTGGATCTCTGCGCCCTACAATGCTCTAATATCTTAAGCTTCGCTCTGGAGAGGCCAGCCCTGGGTGTCTCGGCACTTTGAGTGTGTCAGGTTACGTTCGGGGAGGTTGAGTCAGGCTAAGCTTGGACAGGATAGCTTTAACTTTTGGGTTGAACACTGATATTCGGTGGATTTATGCGCTCTAATGCGCTCTGGTATGCCCTGTTTGGCTCCAGGGATGGCAGCAATATCTGTCTCTGCACTTTAGATCGAGTTAGGTAACGTTTGGGCTTGTTCGGTTGGCTTATGTTAGGTTCGGGCAGCTGTGACTTTTCTGAAATATACTGTGATTCTATGGACTTCTTCGCTCTACTCTCCACTATCATTTCCGCTTGGCTCTGTGGAGGACGGCATTTTTTATCTCGGCAAGTTAGGCTGAGTTAGGTTACGTTTGGTTATGCTAGGCGTGGCTACGTTATGCGAGGATTGCTTTATCTTTGGTGCTATAGTCTGATATTACGTAGATCTCTGTGCCCTACAGTGTGTAATATCTTCAGCTTGGCTCTGTGGAGGCCAGCAATAGTGGTATCGGCACGTTTTGCTGAGTTGCGCTACGCTCGGCTAGGTTGGGTTAGGCTCTATTAGGTTAGGATAGCATTGACCTTTGCGCTCAACACAGATTCTCTGTGGACTTCTGCGCTCTGCTCTGTCCCATCATATTCCGCTGGTCTCTGGGGACACCAGCAATAGTGATCTTGGCTCGTTATGTTGCGTTAGGCTGCATTTGGTTGAGTTAGGATATGTCAGGTTAGGTTGGGATATCTTCGACTTTTGCGCTTTACACTGTAACGCCGCGGACATATGTAGCCCACTGTGTTCTAGTATATTCTGCCTGGATCTGGGCAGGTCAGCAATAGTGGTGCAGGTCGGTTAGGTGCGGCTGGCTTACCTTTGGTAATGTTAGGTTTTGTTAGGTTAGGATAGGTTATTCTTGACGTTTGTGCCATACGCTGCCCTTCCGTGGATTTCTACGTTCTTCATTTCAACAATATACCCTGCTGGACTCTGGCGAGTGCAGTAATAACGTACGCGGCAAGTGATGTTGTGATATTATAAGTTTAGCTTTGTTACGATTGGTTAGGTTAGGAGGGATAGCATCCACTTATCTGCTATACATTGCTATTGGGAGGACTTCTGCGCTCTGCATTGATCTGAAATACTTTGCTTGGCTCTGGGGAAGCCAGGAATACTAACCTCGGCACTTTACGTTTAGTTAGTCTACGTTTGGTTAGGTCAGGTTCAGACATGTTGGGCTAGGTTATCTTCCACTGTTGTGCTATAGACAGAAATTCGGTGGAACACTGCGCTCTACTGTGCTCCTGTAATTTCTCCTTGTCTCTGTGCAGCCAAGCAATGTCTCCCCGGCCCGTTAAGTTGAGCTAAGCTACGATCTGTTATGTTACGTATGGCTATGTTAGGACACGGTAGCATAGACTATTGTGCTTTGCATTGCGTTCTATCGATATCTGCGCTGCACCCCCCCCCCTAATATATCCTACTTGTCTCCCGTGAGGGCAGCAATAGTGGTATCGGCACGATAGGCTGAGCTTGGATAAGTTTGGTTACATTACGTTTGGCCTGCTTAGGATAGCATAGCTTTGACTTTTGTGCTATGAACTGTCATACGGTCGATATCTGCGCTATGCATTGCTCTACTAGCATCTGCATGTCTCTAGCGGCCGTCTCGCGGGCGTCTCGCGTATGGTTTGGTCATGTTACTCTTGGCTAGGCTAGGCTCTGGTAAGCTTTGTTAGGTCTGCTAAGACTTTTTTGCTATACCCAGCTATTCGGTGGATACCTGCGCATTACATTGCTCGATTATACTCTGCTCGACTCTCGGGGTGCAGCAATTGTGGATGCGGCACTTTAGGATTGGTTAGTTTACGTTTGGCTGCGTCAGTTTACGATGTGTTAGGTTAAGGTACCTTCGACTATTGTGCTACACACTGCTATTCTATGGACTTCTGCGCTCTTCAAAGCGCTATCGCACATAGCTTGACCCTGTGGACGCCAGGAATAGTGCTCTCGGTACGTTAGGTTCAGCTATGTTACGTTTGGTTATGGTCGACTTGGCTAGGTTTGATTAAAACAGCTTTGACCCCTGTGCTGCTCACTGCAGCTTGGCCGATTTCAGCGTTCTATATTGCTATGTTATACTCTGCTTAGCTCTCGTGAGGCCAGCAATAGCGGTCGTTCCACTTCAGTTTGGGTCATCATTATGTTGCGTCTGGCTATGTTGGGACAGGGTTGCTCTGACTTTTGTGCTACACAATGCCATTCTATGGATTCCTGCACTCCACTCGGCTCTAGTGTTCTTCGCTTGCTCCTGGGTAGCCGGCAGTTGTGGTCTCGGCAGGTTAGGATGAGCTGGGCTGTGTAGAGTTAGGTTAGATTTGGAGAGGTTAGGATAGGGTAGCTTTGACTTTCGTGCTGTACACTGATATTCGGCGTATATCTACGGTCTACATTGCTCTCCTGTATCTCGCTCGATTCTGGGGAGGCCAGTAATGGTGGTGTGTGCGCGTTAGCTCGATTTATGCTACGTTTGGTTATGTAAGTTTGGTTAGGGTAGTATAGGATAACCATGAGTTTTGCGCTATACACGGCCCTTCGGTGGATTTCTGTGCCCCACATTGCCCTACTATACTCTACTCCACACTGGGGTGGCCAGCAACAGTGGTCGGGAAACGATAGGCTGAGTTCGGTTACGTTTGGTTAATCTAGGTTTGGTTAGGCTTGGATATGTTGGCTCTGACTTCTGTGATATACTCTGCAATTCGTTGGATTTCTGCGCTCTACTGTGCTCTAGTATATTCTGATTGGCACTGAGGAGGCCAGAAATAGTAGTCTCGTCTCGTCAGGGTTAGATGATCCACGTCCGGTATTGTTAGGTTAGGTCAGGTTAGGTTAGGATGTATTTGACTTTTCTGCTACACGCTGCTATTTGGGGGCTCTCTGCGCTTCACTGTGCTCTAGTATATTCTGCTTTGCAATGAGAATTCCAGCAATGGTATTCTCGGGACTTTCGCTTATGTTAGGAGACCCTCGATTATATTACGTTTGTATAGGTTAGGAGAGGTTAGCTCTAACTTTTGAGCAGTAAGCTGCTATTCGGTGGCTTCCTGCGCTCTACATGTCTCTACTATACTCTGCTCGACTCTGGGGAGGCCAGCAATGGTGGTCGTGGCACGAAAGGTTTTGTTACGTTACGTTTGGTCAGGTTAGGTTGGGGTAGGTTATGGGAGGAAAGCTTTGGCTTTTGCGATATACGCTACAATTCGGTGGATTCCTACGCTCTACTGCGATCTAACCAGCCCTGCTCGGCTCTGACGAGGCCGGCAAATGTGGTCCAGTCGACTTGGCTAGGTTTGATTAAAACAGCTTTGACCCCTGTGCTGCTCACTGCAGCTTGGCCGATTTCAGCGTTCTATATTGCTATGTTATACTCTGCTTAGCTCTCGTGAGGCCAGCAATAGCGGTCGTTCCACTTCAGTTTGGGTCATCATTATGTTGCGTCTGGCTATGTTGGGACAGGGTTGCTCTGACTTTTGTGCTACACAATGCCATTCTATGGATTCCTGCACTCCACTCGGCTCTAGTGTTCTTCGCTTGCTCCTGGGTAGCCGGCAGTTGTGGTCTCGGCAGGTTAGGATGAGCTGGGCTGTGTAGAGTTAGGTTAGATTTGGAGAGGTTAGGATAGGGTAGCTTTGACTTTCGTGCTGTACACTGATATTCGGCGTATATCTACGGTCTACATTGCTCTCCTGTATCTCGCTCGATTCTGGGGAGGCCA
>NW_016924893.1:0-10424 GCF_001483705.2 Eufriesea mexicana
CTCAGCTTTGCTCACGCAAAGCCAGCATTAGTGGTATCGGCACGTTATGATGAGTCATATTACGTTCGGTTTGGTTGTGTTAGGATAAGTTTGGTTAGAATAGCTTTAACATTTATACAGTACACTGATATTCGTTGGATTTCTGCACCCTACTGTGCTCTAGTATGTCCTGCTTGGCTCTGGGGAGGGCAGCAATTGCGGTCTCGGCACGTTGGGTTGAGTTATGTTACGTATGGTTATGTAACGGTTGGCTGGGTTAGGAGAGGATAGCTTCGACTTTAGGGCAATGGTCCGCTATTAGGACGATTTCTGCTCCCTACAGTGCATTACTATTCATAGCTTGGGTCTGTGATGGACAGCAATGGTGGTGTCGGCACGTTATGCTGGGTCAGGTTACGTCTGGCTAGGTTGGGTTCGGATACGTTTGGTCAGGATAGCTTTAACTTTTGTGCTGCATACAGCTTTTCGGTGGATTCCTCAGCTCAACTGTGCTCTAATATGCTCTGCTTGGCTCTGGGGCGGACGGAAATTGTGGCCGTGGCACGTTATGTTTAGTTGCTCTACGTTTCGTTAGGCGAGTTTCGGTCTGGTTTGGTTAGGGTATCATTGACACATGTGCTATACACAGTTATTCGGTGTATTCCTGCCTTCCACTTCGCTCTACTCTAATCTGATAGACCCTGGGAATCCGGAAATTGTGGCCGCGGCTCGTTACGTTGAGCTTGTTCACGTTAGTTTATGTTACGTTTGTTTGGGTTAGGCTTGGATACCACTCACTTTTCTTCTGTACGCTGCGATTCTATGGATTTCTTCGCCCTACTCTTCTCTGATATACTCTGCTCGGCTCTAGCGAGGCCAGTAATAGTGGTGGTGGCACGATAGTTTGTGTTCTGTACGTTTGGTACTGTAACGATTGGTTAGGTGAGGATGTGTTGTGTTTCACTTTTGTGCTACATACTATTTTTCGGTGGGTTTCTGCACTCTACTGTGCTCTAATATGCTCTGCTTTGCTGAGCGGAGGCCGGAAATTGAGCCTGCGGCATGTTTGGCTGAATTAAGTTACGTTTGACTAGTTTATGTTAGCACGGGTGAGGTTTCTGTAGCTTTGATTTTTCTGTTCTGCAATGTGATTCTATGGACTCCTGCGCTGTATCGTGCGCTATTCGATGGATTTCTGCGCTCTACTGTGCTATAACATGATCCGCATGATGCTGGCGAGACTACCAATTTGGTTTCGGCACGCTACATTTAGTTAGGTTACTATCGGTTATGTCACGATTGGGTAAGCTAGGATAGGGTAGCATTGACTGTTGTGCTATAAACTGCTATGCTGTGGATTTCTGCGATCAGCTGTGCTCTATTATGCTCTGTGTGGCTGTGTGGAGGACGGTACTAGTGCTCTCGGCACGTTTGGTTGTGCCTTTATGCGTTTGGTAGTATCATGATTGGTTGGGTTAGAAAATGGAACCTTTGCCTTTTGGGCTACATACTGTTTTTCGGCGGATTTATCAGCACTACTTTGCTCTAATATGCTCTGCTTGGCTCTGGGGAGGCCAGAAGTAGTGTCCGCGACTTGTTAGGTTGTGTTGAGTTACGTTTGGTTAGTTTATCTTAGCATGCTAATATCTGGATAGCTTCGATTTCTCTGCTATACACTGCGGTTATACGGATTTCTTCGCCCTACTCGCCTCTAATATGCATTTCGTGGCACTCGGGAAGCCAGCAATAGTGGTCTCGTCACGTTAGGTTGAGTTATATCACGTTTGGTTAGTTTAAGCGCTCTATTCTCCAATAATATGCCCCGCTTGGCAACGTGGAAGCTAGCAATAGTTGTCTCGGAACGTTAGGTTGAGATAGGATACGTTTGGTTGTATTATGTTAGCCTTGGTTTTGTTTGGATATCTTCGACTTTTCTCTTATACACAGCTATTCACTAGTTTTCTGCGCTATACTGTGATCTGATATGCTCAGCTTGGCTCTGGGGCGGCCAGAGGCAGATGCCGCGGCGCGTTGTGTGGGCTTAGGTTAGGTTCGTTTGGGTTAGGATAAGATCTATTTGACTTTTCTACCGTAGACTGGAAGGCGGTGGATTTCTGCACTCTACTCTGCTCTAATATGCTCTGCTTGGCTCTGGAAAGGCCAGTAACTGCTGTCTCGCTAAGTTAGGTTGAGATATGCTGCGTTTGGTTAGGTTACGTTAGCTATGTTTATGTCTGGATAGCTTTGACTATACTGCAATACACTGAGATTCCATGCATTTCTGCCCTATAGTCTCTTCTAATGTGTTCCGCTTTTCTCTGGGGAGGCCAGCAATAGTGGTCCCGGCACGTTAGCTTGATTTGGGCTGCTCTTGGTTATGTTACGTTTCGTTAGGTTAGGAGAGGGGAGCACTGACTTTTGTACTATATAATGCTATTCCGTGGACTTCTGCGCTCCACTGTGATCTGATATGTTCAACATGTCTATGGGAAAGGCAGCAACAGTGTTTTCGCACCTTATGCTGACTTAGGCTACGTTTAGGTGCGTTAGGTTAGCTCAGGTTAGGTTAGGTTACCTTCACTTTTGTGCTTTACACTACAACGCCGCGGATTTATGTGATCCACTGTGCTCTAGTATATTCTGCTTGTCTCCGGGGAGGACAGTGTTAGCGGTGTAGGGCGGTTATGTGCTGTTCGGTTACGCCTGGATATGCTATATTTCGTTATGTTTCGCTAGGACCGCTTCTACTTTTGCGCTGTACACAAACTTTCGGTCGATTTCAACGTTCTACTGTGATCTAATATGCTCTGCTTTGCTCTGGGGAGGCCAGAATCATTGGCCGCTGCGCGTTATGTAGAGTTATGATACGTTTGTTTTGCATCGGATGGGATACCCTCGACTTTTGTCCTGTACACTGAAATGAGGTGTACTTCTACGCTCTACTGTGCCCTAGTGTGATCCGCTTGTCTCTGTGGAGACCAAGAATAGTAGTCTCGCGAAGATTGGTTGAGATAAGCTTCGTTTGCTTAGGTTACGTTGGCAACTGTTGGGCTTGCGTACATTCGACTCTTCTGCCATGCGCTGCGATTCTATGGATTTCTCCTCTTTGCTCTCCTCTAATACACTCCGGTTGGCCCTGGGATGGCCATAAATAGTGGCCGCGGGGCGTTAGCCTTAGTTAGGCTACGTTCGGTTACGTTACGTTTGGTTAAGTTAGGACCCGGTAGATCTGACTTTTCAGCTATTCACTGCTATTCGCTGGACTTATGCGCTCTAGTGCTATCTAATATTCTCTGCTTGACTCTGCGGAGGGCAGCAATAGTGGTCTCGGCACATTAAGTTTAGATAGGATACGTTTGGCTATGTTATGTTTGCTTTGGTTAGGTTTGGTTAGTTTCGTCTTTTCTGGCCTACACTGCGATTCTATGGATTTCTGCGCTTAACTGGGCTCAGGTACGTTACGCTTGACATTTGCGAGGCCAGAAATAGTGGTCTCGCACGTAAGGCTCGGTAATGTTGCGGTTGGTTATGCTAGGTTTTGTTAGTTTAGGATACGGTAACCTTGACTTTTGCGCTATATACTGCAATTTGATAGATTCTTGCGTTCTGCATTACTCTACTATACTCTGCTCGACACTGGGGTTGCCAGCAATAGTTGACGTCACACGATTGGTTGAGTTATATTACGTTTGGCCAGGTTAGGATAGGCTGCATTTGGTCAGAACAACTTGGACATTTTGTAATGTGCTACTATGCGGTCGATTCCTACACTCTGTTGCCTTCTAGCATATTATGATTGGCTCTGCGGTTGCCAGCGGTAGTGGTCCAGGCACGTTAGTTTTTGTCAGGTTATGTTTGATTAGGTTAGGTTCGTCTGGGTTAGGTTATGGTAGCTTTGTTTTTTCTGCTATACATTGCCATTCCTTGGACTCCTGCGCTTTACTCGCCTTTAATATTTTCTGCTCGGCGATGTGGAGGCCAGCAATACTGGACTAGGCTCGTCGGGTTTAGTTAGTCTGCGCTTGGTTGTGTCATGTTTGGCCAGTTAAGGTTAGGGTGCCCATGACGATTGTGGCGATCGCTGCTATTTGGTGGTTTCCTGCGCTCTACTGCGCCCTCGCATATTCTGCTTGGCTCTGGCGGTGTCATCAATAGGGGTCTACGCACGTTAGGTTGAGTTAGGTTACGTTTGGTTGTGTTACGTTTGGTTAGGTTAAGCTGAGACAGCTCTGACTATTCTGCTTCCCACTGCTATTCGGAGGGTTTCTGCGCACCACTGTGATCAGGCATGCTCTGCTCCGCTCTGCGGAGGTCAAAAAGTGTGACCTAGGCGCGTTATGTATGGTTAGGTATGATTGGGTTTGGACAGGATATATTTGACTTTTGTGCTGTACACTAAGGGGCGGCAGAATTCTGCGCACCGCGGTACTCTAGTATCTTCTACTTCGCTCTGTGCAATCCAGCAATAGTGGCTCCGGCACGTTAGGTTATGTTAGGTTGCTTTTCCTTATATTACGCTTGGACAGGTTAGGATCGTGTAGCTTCGACATTTGCGCTATACACTGCAATCCGGCGCATTTCTGCGCGCCACATTTCTCTACTATACTCTGCCCGACTCCGGGGAGGCCAGTAATGGTGGTCCCGGCACGTTAGTTTGGCTAGGGTATGCTTGCTTGTGTTAGGTTATGATAGCTTGTACTTTCTTGGCAGAGACTGTTATTCGGTGGATTTCTGCGATCTACTGTGCTTGACTACACTCTGCTCGACTATGGGGAGGCCAGCAATTGTGGTCGGTGCACGTTATGTTTAGTTATGTTACGTTTGGCTATGTTACGATTGGTAAGAATAGGAGCGGGTAGCTTTGACTTTTGTGCTATACACTGACATTCGGAGGACATCTGTGCTCCACTGTCGTATGATATGCTCTGCTTGGATCTTGCGATGCCAGTAATATCGATATCGGCACATTAGGTTGAGTCGGGGTACGTTTGGCTATGTTGCGTTACCTGTGGTTAGGTTTAGATAGCTTCGACCTTTCTCCCATAGACTGCGATTCTATGGATACCCGCCCTCTACTTACCTATAATATGCTCTGTGTGACCCTGTGAGGTCAGCAATGCTGGTCGCGGCGCGTTAGGTCGCGTTAGGTTACGTTTGGTTAGGTTAGGTTGGGATGGGTTAGGATAGGATAGCTCTGACTTTTGAGCTATACACTGCTATTCGGTGGATATCTGCGCTCTACTGTGCTCCGATATGTTCCGCATGGTACTGGGGAGGCCAGCATTGGTGGTCTGGGCACGTTAGGTTGGATAATGTTGCGCTTGTATATGTTACGTTTGGTTAGATGAGGATATAACCTTGACTCTTGTGTTATGCACTGCTATTCGGTGGGTTTCTGCGCTTTATATTGCTCTGATTTACTCTTCTGGACCGTGAGGTGGCCAGCATTAGTGGGCGTGGTACGATAGGTTGGGTTAGTCCACGCTTGGCTATGTTAGGTTAGGTCAGCTTGGATCAGGATATATCTGACTTCTGTGCTATACGCTGCTATTTGGTAGCTCCCAGCGCACTACTGTGCTCCAGCATATTCTTCTTGGCTCTGGGGCTCCAGTAGTAGTGGTATCTGGACGTTAGGTTAAGTTACGCAACGTTTGGAGTTATTACATTTGGGTATGTGAGGATAGTGTAGCTACGACTTTAGTGCTATATCCAGCAATTCGATGGATTTCTACGCTCCGCATGGCACTACTATTCTCTGCTCCGCTCTGGCGAGGCCAGTAATGGTGGTCATGGAATTTTAGCTTGAGCTATGCTACGTTTGGTGACTTTACGTTTGGTCAGGTTACGTTTGTACGAGTCACGTACGGATACCTTTGACTTTCTTGTCGTAGACTGCTATTCGGAGGATTTCTGCCCTCTGCTGTGCTGTACTGTACTCTGCACGACTCTGGGGAGGCCAGTAATAGTGGCCCCGGCACGTTAGTTTGATATAGGTTACGTATGGTTATGTATGATTGTTCAGGTTTGGAGAGGACAGTATTGTCTTTTGATCTATATACTGCTATTCCGCGGACTTCTGCACTGTACTGAGTCCTAATATGCTCTGCCTGGTACTGGGCAGCCCAGTAATAGTGGTCTCGGCGCACTAGGTTGAGATAGGTTACGTTTCGTTAGGTTACGTTTGTTTGGATTAGGATTTAGGTTTGTATAGCTCTGACTTTCTTGGCATAGGCTGTTATTCGGCGGATTTGCGCGCCCTACTGTGCTCTACTATGCCCTGCTCGACTCTGGGATGGCCAACGATAGTGGCCGTGTCACGATAGGTTGAGTTATGTTACGTTTGGTTAGGCCAGGTCGGGTTAGCTTTGCTTAAGATGGATTTGACTTAGGTGCTATACACTGCTGTTCGTTGGATTCCTTTCCTCTACCGTGCTCTAGCATATTCTGCTTGGCTCTGTGGAGGTCAACTATGGTGGTGTTGGTAGGTTAGGTGGAACTATGTTACGCCTAGATGTGCCATGATTGTTTGGGTTAGGCTAGGATAGCTTCAACATTTGTGCTGCACGCTTCTATAAAGTGCATTTCTGCGCACTGCTCTTATCAAGTATGCCCTGCTTTGTCCTCGGAAGGCCCGAAATTGTGGCCGCATCGCATTAGGTTGTGTCCGGTCAGGTAAGGTTTGGTTAGGTTATGTTAGGCAAGGTTATGTTAGGTTAGGTTACCATATGTTTGATCTTTGTGCTTCACTCTGCATTTCAGTGGACTTCTGCGCTCTTCTGTGCTTTAGTGCATTCTGGTTGGCTCTGTGGAAGTCAGCAACGGTGGTCTATGCAAGCTAGGTTGAGTTAGGTTACGTTAGTGCTCTCGGCACGTTCGGCTAGGTTAGGATACGCCAGATTATATTACGTTTGGATAAGCTGGGGCGGGATATCCATGACTTTCGTGCTGGACACAACTAATCGGTGGATTTCATTGCTCTACATTACTCTATTATACTCTGTTCGACTCCTGGGAGGCTAGCAATAGTAGTCGCTGCACGAAATATTGAGTTAGGTTACGTTTGGCCAGGTTAGGAGACGTCACACGATTGGTTGAGTTATATTACGTTTGGCCAGGTTAGGATAGGCTGCATTTGGTCAGAACAACTTGGACATTTTGTAATGTGCTACTATGCGGTCGATTCCTACACTCTGTTGCCTTCTAGCATATTATGATTGGCTCTGCGGTTGCCAGCGGTAGTGGTCCAGGCACGTTAGTTTTTGTCAGGTTATGTTTGATTAGGTTAGGTTCGTCTGGGTTAGGTTATGGTAGCTTTGTTTTTTCTGCTATACATTGCCATTCCTTGGACTCCTGCGCTTTACTCGCCTTTAATATTTTCTGCTCGGCGATGTGGAGGCCAGCAATACTGGACTAGGCTCGTCGGGTTTAGTTAGTCTGCGCTTGGTTGTGTCATGTTTGGCCAGTTAAGGTTAGGGTGCCCATGACGATTGTGGCGATCGCTGCTATTTGGTGGTTTCCTGCGCTCTACTGCGCCCTCGCATATTCTGCTTGGCTCTGGCGGTGTCATCAATAGGGGTCTACGCACGTTAGGTTGAGTTAGGTTACGTTTGGTTGTGTTACGTTTGGTTAGGTTAAGCTGAGACAGCTCTGACTATTCTGCTTCCCACTGCTATTCGGAGGGTTTCTGCGCACCACTGTGATCAGGCATGCTCTGCTCCGCTCTGCGGAGGTCAAAAAGTGTGACCTAGGCGCGTTATGTATGGTTAGGTATGATTGGGTTTGGACAGGATATATTTGACTTTTGTGCTGTACACTAAGGGGCGGCAGAATTCTGCGCACCGCGGTACTCTAGTATCTTCTACTTCGCTCTGTGCAATCCAGCAATAGTGGCTCCGGCACGTTAGGTTATGTTAGGTTGCTTTTCCTTATATTACGCTTGGACAGGTTAGGATCGTGTAGCTTCGACATTTGCGCTATACACTGCAATCCGGCGCATTTCTGCGCGCCACATTTCTCTACTATACTCTGCCCGACTCCGGGGAGGCCAGTAATGGTGGTCCCGGCACGTTAGTTTGGCTAGGGTATGCTTGCTTGTGTTAGGTTATGATAGCTTGTACTTTCTTGGCAGAGACTGTTATTCGGTGGATTTCTGCGATCTACTGTGCTTGACTACACTCTGCTCGACTATGGGGAGGCCAGCAATTGTGGTCGGTGCACGTTATGTTTAGTTATGTTACGTTTGGCTATGTTACGATTGGTAAGAATAGGAGCGGGTAGCTTTGACTTTTGTGCTATACACTGACATTCGGAGGACATCTGTGCTCCACTGTCGTATGATATGCTCTGCTTGGATCTTGCGATGCCAGTAATATCGATATCGGCACATTAGGTTGAGTCGGGGTACGTTTGGCTATGTTGCGTTACCTGTGGTTAGGTTTAGATAGCTTCGACCTTTCTCCCATAGACTGCGATTCTATGGATACCCGCCCTCTACTTACCTATAATATGCTCTGTGTGACCCTGTGAGGTCAGCAATGCTGGTCGCGGCGCGTTAGGTCGCGTTAGATTACGTTTGGTTAGGTTAGGTTGGGATGGGTTAGGATAGGATAGCTCTGACTTTTGAGCTATACACTGCTATTCGGTGGATATCTGCGCTCTACTGTGCTCCGATATGTTCCGCATGGTACTGGGGAGGCCAGCATTGGTGGTCTGGGCACGTTAGGTTGGATAATGTTGCGCTTGTATATGTTACGTTTGGTTAGATGAGGATATAACCTTGACTCTTGTGTTATGCACTGCTATTCGGTGGGTTTCTGCGCTTTATATTGCTCTGATTTACTCTTCTGGACCGTGAGGTGGCCAGCATTAGTGGGCGTGGTACGATAGGTTGGGTTAGTCCACGCTTGGCTATGCTAGGTTAGGTCAGCTTGGATCAGGATATATCTGACTTCTGTGCTATACGCTGCTATTTGGTAGCTCCCAGCGCACTACTGTGCTCCAGCATATTCTTCTTGGCTCTGGGGCTCCAGTAGTAGTGGTATCTGGACGTTAGGTTAAGTTACGCAACGTTTGGAGTTATTACATTTGGGTATGTGAGGATAGTGTAGCTACGACTTTAGTGCTATATCCAGCAATTCGATGGATTTCTACGCTCCGCATGGCACTACTATTCTCTGCTCCGCTCTGGCGAGGCCAGTAATGGTGGTCATGGAATTTTAGCTTGAGCTATGCTACGTTTGGTGACTTTACGTTTGGTCAGGTTACGTTTGTACGAGTCACGTACGGATACCTTTGACTTTCTTGTCGTAGACTGCTATTCGGAGGATTTCTGCCCTCTGCTGTGCTGTACTGTACTCTGCACGACTCTGGGGAGGCCAGTAATAGTGGCCCCGGCACGTTAGTTTGATATAGGTTACGTATGGTTATGTATGATTGTTCAGGTTTGGAGAGGACAGTATTGTCTTTTGATCTATATACTGCTATTCCGCGGACTTCTGCACTGTACTGAGTCCTAATATGCTCTGCCTGGTACTGGGCAGCCCAGTAATAGTGGTCTCGGCGCACTAGGTTGAGATAGGTTACGTTTCGTTAGGTTACGTTTGTTTGGTTTAGGTTTGTATAGCTCTGACTTTCTTGGCATAGGCTGTTATTCGGCGGATTTGCGCGCCCTACTGTGCTCTACTATGCCCTGCTCGACTCTGGGATGGCCAACGATAGTGGCCGTGTCACGATAGGTTGAGTTATGTTACGTTTGGTTAGGCCAGGTCGGGTTAGCTTTGCTTAAGATGGATTTGACTTAGGTGCTATACACTGCTGTTCGTTGGATTCCTTTCCTCTACCGTGCTCTAGCATATTCTGCTTGGCTCCGTGGAGGTCAACTATAGTGGTGTTGGTAGGTTAGGTGAAATTGTGTTACGCTTAGATGTGCCATGATTGTTTGGGTTAGGCTAGGATAGCTTCGACACTTGTGCTGCACACTTCTATTAAGTGCATTTCTGCGCACTGCTCTTATCAAGTATGCCCTGCTTTGTCCTCGGAAGGCCCGAAATTGTGGCCGCATCGCATTAGGTTGTGTCCGGTCAGGTAAGGTTTGGTTAGGTTATGTTAGGCAAGGTTATGTTAGGTTAGGTTACCATATGTTTGATCTTTGTGCTTCACTCTGCATTTCAGTGGACTTCTGCGCTCTTCTGTGCTTTAGTGCATTCTGGTTGGCTCTGTGGAAGTCAGCAACGGTGGTCTATGCAAGCTAGGTTGAGTTAGGCTACGTTTGGTTGTGTTGCGTTTGGTTAGGTTAGGAGAGGATAGCTATACCGTTTGTGCTATATACTGATATTTGGAGGATTTCTTTGTCCTACTTTGCTCCACTATACTCTGCTCAACTCTGGAGAGGCCAGCAATAGTTGTGCTTGCACGGAAGGTTGAGCTATGTTACGTTCGGTCAGGTT
>NW_016924894.1:0-1322 GCF_001483705.2 Eufriesea mexicana
AGTTTACACCACGAAAGGCAAGACTGTCCAAACCTAACACGTGACAACGCACCCAAACCAAACATAGCATAACTCAAACTGACGTGCCGAAATCACTATTACTGAGCTATCCAGAGCAACGCAGAACACGTTAGATCACAGTGGAGCGCAGGAACAGATCGAATATAAGTGTAAAGCGCACAAGTTATAGCCGTCGTTTCCCAGCCAAACAAATCGTAACATAACCAAACGTAACGAAACTCAATACACCGTGCCGCGGCCACTGTTTCTGAGCTCCCAATACGCTAGCAAAGTGAAGCAGAGCACAGTACAACACAGAATACCACCGTATAGCAGTGTACAGCACAACAGTTGGAGCTATCCTGACTAAACTTAGCTCAACACAACCAAACAGCACGTAAACTGCCCCAACGTTACCGTTGCCGAGGCCAACGTTTCTGGCCTTCTCAGAGTCAAGCAGAGAATATTAAAGCACTGTAGGGATCAGAAATCCACCTAACAAGAGACCATTGCACTAAAGTCATAGCTATCCTCTCATAATGCAACCAAGCGTATCATAGCCGATGGTAATCTGACTCAACCTAACGTGCCGCGACCACTATTACTGGCCTCCAAAGAGCCAAACAGGACAGGATAGTGGAGTGTAGAATGGAGAAACCCATATAATCGCAGTAAATGTCGGAAAAGCCAAAGACCTACCCAAACGTATACCAAACCAAGGGAACATAACCAAGTATAGCATATATCGGCTAGTCATGCCGAGACAGCTATTGCTTCCCACCACAGAGCTAAGCAGGACATAGTAGAGCGCAGTAGAGTGCAGAAATCCACCGAACAGCAGTGTATAGCACATAAGTTAGAGCAATCCTGTGCAAACATAGCAAAAATCAATCTAACGGAACGTAGCCTGACAAATTACAACGTGCTGAGACCATCCTTACTGGCCTTTCCAGAGTAAAGCTCTAAATATTACAGCATGGTAGGGCGCGGAACTCCACCTAATAGCAGAAAACAGCGCTAAGAACAAAGCTATCCATTCCAAACCCAGCCAAACGTAACGTAAAGAAACGTAATGTAGCTCAAACTAACTTGCGGCGACCACTATTGCTGGCCACCCTCGAGCCAAGCAGAACACACTAGCAGCGAGTAGAACGCAGAAATCCATACAATCATAGTGTATATCGGAACAGGCAAAGCAACCCAAAGCTTACCCAATCCAACGGAACGTATCCAAACGTAGCATAAATCATACTAACGTATCAGACCTCTATTGCTGCCCTCCCCAGAGCCAAGCAGGACACACTAGAGCACAGTAGAGCGCA
>NW_016924895.1:0-1222 GCF_001483705.2 Eufriesea mexicana
CGCGTTTGGTTCCGTTAGGTTTGGTTAGGTCTCGTTAGCATAGCTTTGACTTGTGAGCTACAAACAGCTGTTCGGATGATTTCAGAGCTATGAGATGCTCTCCTATACTCTGCTTAGCTCTCGTGAGACAAGCAATAGCGGTCGTGGCACGTAAGGTCCTGCTACGTTACTCTGCTTGTGTTACGTTTGGCTAGCTTTGGACAGAGTACCATCGACTTTTGTGCTATTCACTGCTGTTCGGTGGACTTCTGCGCTCTACTCAGCTCTAATATACTCTGCTTGGTGCTTAGGAGGCCAGCAACCGTGGTCTCGGCACGTAAGGTGGAGCTGGGCTGCGTTTCGTTAGGCTACGCTTGGTTACGTTCGGATAGGAGAGATTTGACTTCTGTGCTACACACTTCTATTCGGTGGGTTTCTACGCTTTAATGTGCACTAATACGCTCCACTTTTCCCTGCGGATGCTATTAGTTGCGGTCTCTGCACGTTAGGTTGGAATATGCTTCGCTAGGCTACGTTAGGTTGAGTCCGGTTAGTTTGTGTCCGGTTAGGTTGTGTCCGGTTTCGATAGGGTATGTCTGACTTCTGTGCTTTGCACTAGAGTGCGGCGGATTTCAGCGCGCTCCTGTGCTTTATTATATTCTTCCTTGCTCTGTGGAGGTCAGTAATAGTGGTTTTGACACGTTAAGTTCAGTTAGGTTACGTTTGGCTGTATCATGTTTGGCTATGTTAGGATAAGATAGCTACGATTTTTGTGCTGTACACTGCTTTACGGTGGATTCTTGCGCTCTACTGTTATATACTATTCCTTGCTTTGCTCAGCGAATTCCGGAAGTAGCGGCCGCGTGGCGTTAGGTTGGATTAGGTTACGTTTTGTAACGTTTGCCGGGGATAGGTTGGGATATCGTTGACTTTCGTGCTATACACGTCCATTCTATGGTCCTCAGCGCTCTACTCCCCCTATTATGCCCTGTTTGCCGATGGGGAGCCCAGAAATATTTGGCTAGGCACGTTACGGTGGAATCGATTCGTTTGGTTAGGTTAAGCTGGGTCATGTTATGTTAGGATACACTCTACTCTTCTGCTTTGCACTTCAATGCGCCGCATTTCTGAGCTCTACAGAGCTCTACATATTCTGCTTGTCTCTGCGGTGGTCGCAGCGGCGGGCACGTTAGGTTGAGTTATGCTACGTTCGTTTAGGTTACGTTTGATTAGGCTAGGATAT
>NW_016924896.1:0-620 GCF_001483705.2 Eufriesea mexicana
TCAATAAAATTGAATTTTCCAGTCAGATTTTATAGCATTGCAACGGCTGCAGCATGCCAATAGTACCTTTCCTCCTTATTTATACAAGAAGAATAGCCTACCTCGATACTAGCCGAGAATGCCAATAAAATTGAATTTTCCAGTCAGATTTTATAGCATTGCAACGGCTGCAGCATGCCAATAGTACCTTTCCTCCTTATTTATACAAGAAGAATAGCCTACCTCGATACTAGCCGAGAATGCCAATAAAATTGAATTTTCCAGTCAGATTTTATAGCATTGCAACGGCTGCAGCATGCCAATAGTACCTTTCCTCCTTATTTATACAAGAAGAATAGCCTACCTCGATACTAGCCGAGAATGCCAATAAAATTGAATTTTCCAGTCAGATTTTATAGCATTGCAACGGCTGCAGCATGCCAATAGTACCTTTCCTCCTTATTTATGCAAGGTAATTAGCGCAACACGATATCAGTTGAAAATGTCGATATAATTGTATTTTCCAGGAAGATTCTATAGCATTGCAATGGCTATAGTATGCCAATAGAATCTATCCTCCTTATTTATTGAAGAAAATTAGCTCACCAAGAAATTAGTCGAAAATGTTAATAAAATTGAAT
>NW_016924897.1:0-2539 GCF_001483705.2 Eufriesea mexicana
TGACATAACTAAACGTACTATAACTAAACCTAACGTGCCGCGACAACTATTGCTTGCCACCCGGGAGTCGTGCAGGTTATATCACAGCAATGCGGAGCGTGAAAATACAACGAAGGGCAGTGTAAAGCACAAAATTCTAAGCTACCCTATCCGAACCTAACCAAACGAAGCACAACCAAGCGTAACATAACACAGCCTAACGTGCCGAGACAACTACTGCTGCACTCCCCAGAGCCAAGCAGAATACATTAGAGCACAGTAGAGCGCAGAAATCAGCCCTATAGCAGTGCGTAGCTCTAAAGTCTAAGGTATCCTATCTGAACCGGTCCAAACGTAACGTATCCTAACGTAATATAACTCAGCCTAACGTGCCGAGACAACTACTGCTGACCTCACTAGAGCGAAGTAGAACGTATTTGAGGGGAGTAGAGCGCAGAAATCCGCCGAATGGCAGTATATATCACAATAGCCGACGCCACCACCTCCTGACCTAGCCAATGGTAACACCACCAAACGCAACCTAACAAAACCTGGCGTGCTGCGACAGCGATTGCTGGCTTCCACAGAGCCAAGCAGAACATGTTAGTGGATGGTAGAGCTCAGAAGTGCATAGTGCGGTTGTGCATATCAGAAAAGCAATAGCAACCCAAGCCTAACCCAGACCAACAGAGCCTAACCAAACGTAGCATAGCTCTACGTAACGTGGCGCGACCACTGTTGCTGGGCTCCCAAGTGTCAAGCAGGATATAGTAGGGCACAGTAGAGGGCAGGGTTCCACCGAATATCAGTGAATACCACGATAGTCAAATCTATCCAAACCTAACCTAAACTAACTTAACGCAGCCATACGTAGCATATCTCAACCTAACGGGACGAGATCACTATTACTGGCCTCCACATAGTCGATCAGAACATACGAAAGCACAATAGAGAGCAGAAACCGGCTGTATAGCAGTGTGCAGCGCAAAAGTCACAGCTATCCTTACAAAACCTAACCCAACCTAGGCAAGCAAAACGTAACATAACAGAGCCAAATGTGCAGAAGCCACTATTCCTGCCCACACCAGAGCCAAGCACAAGATATTAGAGCACAGTAGAGCGCAGATATTCACCGAGGAGCAGTATGCTGCACAAAAACGAAAGCCACCCTGACCAAGCCTAACCTAATATAACATAACCAAACATAACATATCCCAACCTATCGTGCCACGTCCGCCATTGCTGGCTTCTCCAGAGTCGAGTATGGTATAGAAGAGCAACGAAGCGCGCAGAAGTCCACCGAATGGTAGTGTACAGCACAAAAGTTAAAGGCATCCTACCTTAACCTAACCAAGCTTAACATAACCAAGCGTAACCTAACTCAACCTAGCGCGCCACGCCCACAATTTGGGGCCTCCCTAGAGCAAAGCAGAGAATATTAGATTACAGTAGAGCGCAGAAATCCACCGAACAGTTGTGCACAGCGCTAAAGTCATATCAGGCTTTGCTTAACCTAGCCAAACGTAACAAGGGCAGCTGTAGCATAACCAAACCTAACACTCCGCCGACACTATTGGTGGCATCCCCAGAGCCAAGCAGGACATATTGGAGCCCAGCGGAGCGCAGAAATCCGCCGAACAACAGTTTACACCACGAAAGCCAAAGCTATCCATACGAAATCCAAAATAACATACCCTAACCAAACGCAGACTAGCACAAACTAACGTGCCGAGACCACCACTTTTGGCATACCCCTAGCCGAACAGAGTATGTTAGAGCAATGTAGTGCGTAGAAATACACAGAATAGCGGTGTATAGCACAAAAGTCAATGCTACCCTAGCCTAAGGAAACGTATCCTATCCAAAACAAACGTAATCTAACTCTACATAACGTGCCGTGACCAAAATTGCTGGCCTCCAGAGAGCGGGACAGAGCATACTAGAGCAACCTAGAGCGCAGGATTCCACCGAATAGCAGTATCTTGTACAAAAGTCAAAGCCATCCTAACCAAACTTAATCTAACCTAAGCTAATCAAAGGAAGTCTGCCTTAACCAAACGTGCCACGAGCACAGTTGCAGCCCACCCACAGACAAGCGGATGCTAGTACAGCAATGCAGAGCGCAGATATCAGCCGAATAGCAGTGTATGGCGCAAGAGTCAAAGCCACCGTGACCAAACGTAACCTAACCAAAAAAACCAAACGTAACCTACAACAGCCGAACGTGCCGCAACCGTCATTGATGGCCTCCCCAGATCCGAGCAGATGATAATAGAGCAATGCAGTCGGCAGATATCGGCCGAACAGCAATATACAGCACAGAAGTCAAAGCTACCCTAACAAAACGTACCCTATCTTAGCCCAGCCAAGCGCAACTTATCTCAACCTGTCGTGCTGCAACCACCACTGCTGGCCTCCACAGAGACAAGCGGAACATGATAGAGGAGAGTAAAGCGCAGAGATCCATTGAATCGCAGTGTAGAGTAGAAAAGTCGAAGCTATCCAAACCTAACCTGCGCTAACGTAACCTGACCAAACGTATCCTGTATAAACCTATCGT
>NW_016924898.1:0-494 GCF_001483705.2 Eufriesea mexicana
CAGAAGCGTCGAGACCGGAATTGCTACCCATACCGGAGACAAGCATGACATGCTGGAGCAGAATAGAGCGCAGAAGTCCACTGAATAGCCGTGTACAGGACAAAGGTTTGAGCTATCCTGACCATGCTTAGCCTAACCCAACATAACCGAACATATCCTGATTCAACCTAAGGTGCCGCGACCACTATGGCTGGCCTACACAGAGGCAAGCAGAGCACATTAGTGGAAAGTGGAGCGGAACGGAGAAGACTATACAATCGCAGTGTATATCAGAAGAATCAAAGATATCCAAACCTAATCCAAACCCTCTGAATATAACCAACATAGCCTAACTCAACCTAACCTGCCGAGACCGTCACTGCTGCTCTTCCCGGAGACAAGCAGGACATACTGGAGCCGAGTAGAGCGCTGACATCTACCGAATACCTGCGTACAGTACAAAATTTAAAGCTATACTTACAAAACTTAGCCTGCACCGACCTAACCGGCCGCAA
>NW_016924899.1:0-653 GCF_001483705.2 Eufriesea mexicana
GCAGAAATATACAGAATAACAGTGCATAGTTCAAATGTCAGAGACATCCTAACCAAACCTGACATAACCTATCCTAGCCAAGCCTGATCCGACCCTAACTAAAGTGCCACGACCAATATTGCTGGTATCCGCAATATGCCGTGCAGAGTATGGTAGAGCATCGCAGAGCGCAGGAATCCATCGAATAGCAGCGTACAGTGCAAAGGTCAAAGTTATCATATCAAAACCTATCCAAAAGTAACGTAGCCGAGCGTAACATGTCCTAACCGAATGTGCCGAAATAATTATTGCTAGCCTCGGCAGAGCCAAGCAGACTACACTGGAGCAGAGCAGAGCCCTGAAGTCCACCGAAAAACAGTGTATAGCTCGAAAGCCGGAGTGTATACTCTAACCGCACATAACGCAACCGGGCCAAGCAAAGCGCAAACTGGCTCAGCATAACGTGCAAACCAAGCAAAGCGCAAACTGGCGCAGCATAACGTGCAGGGGCCATTTCTTCTGGCGCCCCAGAGAAAAGCAGTACATAGTACAGAACAGTAGATCGCAGACCTCCGCCACAAGATAGTGTATGGCACGAAAGTCAATGCCATCCTATCCAAACTTAATCAAACCTAACATTAAAGAACGCAACCTAGCTGAAATTAACGACCTGC
>NW_016924900.1:0-7913 GCF_001483705.2 Eufriesea mexicana
CAGCCTACCCCATCCACACTGAACTTAACCTGACACAGCATAACGCGATGCGACCACTATTTCTGGCATTTCCGGGGCCAAGACGAAAATACCTGTGCATTGTGGTGCGCAGAAATCCACACAATTGCTGGCCATAGCACTGAAGTCAATGCTACCCACCCCTAACATAGCCAATCGTAACACAATATAACGTGATCTAACTCCACCTAACGTGCCGCAACCACTACTGCAGTCCTCCCCAGAGCCAAGCAGGGCACATTAGTGGGGAGCAGAATGCAGAAATCCATAGAATCGCAGTGTATGTCGCAAAAGTCAAAGCTACCCACACCTGCCCCAAACCAACGGAGCATAGCCAAACATAGCCTAACTCAATCAAACGTGCTGAGACCGCTATTGCTGCGCTTCCCAGATCCATGCGAGACCTACTAGATCCCAGGATGGCGCAGAAAAAGCACCACATGTTGGTGTACATAACGAAGATTAAAGCTACCCTAAGCAAACTTAGACAAACCCAACCTAACCGAACGCAAACTCACTCCAAATAAGGTGCAGAAAACACCATTGCGGGCCTTCCCAGAGCCAAGCAGGTAATACTAGAGCACAGTGGAGAGCAGAAATCCATCGAATATCCGTGTACAGCGCAAAGGCTAAATCTGTCCTGACCGAACCTAGCCTGCCCCAAACTAACCGATCGTAACCTGACAAAACATAACGTGCAGAAGCCACAATTGCTGTCCTTCCCAGAGCCAAGGTGAAAGCATCAGATCCCTCTGTGGCGCAGAAGTCCGCGTAACAGCAGACTGTAACACTAAAACCAAAGCTACCCTCTCCTAACCAATCGTACCATAAACAATCATATCCTAAATAAAATTAACGTGCCGCGACCGCTATTGCTGACATCCCCAGTGCCAAGCAGGACATACTAGAGCACAGTAGAGCGCAGGAATCTACCTAATAGCAATGTACAACGCAAGGCAAATGCTATCATGACCAATCCTGCCCTAACCCATCCTAACTGTACGTAACCTGACTCGACGTAACGTGCCGATACCATTATAGCTGGCATCGACGGAGGCTAGCTGAAATCCAACCGACAGCAGGATATAGCTCTAAAGTCAAAGCTATCCTCTCCTAACCTATCCAACGGTAACACGGCCGAACGTGACATAACTGAACCTGACATACCGAGACCGCTGCTGTTGTCCTCCCCAGAGGCAAGCTGGACATAATACAGCACAGCAGATCGCATAAATCCTCCGAATATCTGTGAACAGCACAAGAGTTAAAGCTACCCTGACGAAACTTTGCCTAACCCAACAAACCGGAACCTTACGTGGCTCAAACTAAAGTGGAGACAACACTATTGCTGGCCTCCACAGGGCTAAGACGAAAACATTAGAGCAGTGTACGTTGCAGAAATGCAAGTAATAGAAGACTCCAGCGCTCAGGTCAAAGCTGCGTCTCCAAACCCAACAAATCCTAACACAACCAGACATAAATTAGCTCAAAGTATACTGCAGCGACCACAATTGGTGGCCTCCCCAGAGACAAGCAGAACACATTAATGGAGGGCAGAACGCAGAAATCCATAGAATCGCAGTGTATATAAGAAAAGCCAAAGCTACACAAACCTATCACAAGGCCAACAGAATAAAACCAAGCATAGCCTAACTCAGCGTATCGAGCTGAGACCCATATTGCTGCCCTTCCCAGAGCAAAGCAGGGCATACTAAAGCACAGTAGAGCGCGGAAATCCACCATATAGCAGTGTACAGTGCGAAAGCTGCATACATCGTAAGCAACATTAGCCTCGTCCAACAACACCGAACGTAACCTGCCTCAACGTAACGTGCCGAGACCACTATTGCTGGCCTCCCCAGAGCCAAGCAGAGCGAATTAGTGGAGAGTGGGACGCAAAAATCCATAGAATCGCAGTACACACCAGAAAAGTAGAAGTTAACCGAACCGAACCCAAACCAACAGAACATAGCCCAACATATCATAACACAACCTACCATGTTGAGACCGATATTGCTGCCGTTCCCGGAGCCAAGCAGGGCATACTAGAGCGCAATAGAGCGCAGAAATCCACCGAATGTCCGTGTACAGCATATTGGTTAAAGCTGCGCTGTCCAACCCTAGCCAAGCCCAACTTATACGAACGTAACCAGATTCAACATAGCATGCCGATACCACCATTGCTGATCCTCCCAGTGCCAAGCTGAAGACATTAGAGCACTGTAGGCCGCAGGAAAACACCTATTTGCAGTCTATACCGCTAAGATCAAAACTACCTCTACTCACCTAACCAACCGTGGCGTAACCGCACGTAACCTAACCCATCCCACCGTACCGCGACAAGTATTGGTGGCCTCCCCAGAGCCAAGCAGAACACATTAGTGCAGAGAAGAATGCAGAAATCTATAGAATCGCATTGTGTATCAGAAAAGTCAAAGCTACCCAAACCTAACCCAAACAGGCAGAACATAACAAAGCGTAGCATAACTCAACATAACGTGCCGAGACCGCAATTGCGGCCCTCCCCAGCGCCAATCAGGACGTACTAGAACGCAGTAGAGCGCAGAAATCTACCGAATAGCAATGTAAAGCTCAAACGTGAAAGATCTCCTAACAAAACTTAGCCTAACCCAACCTAACCGTAAGTATCCTGACACATCGTAACGTCACCAGGCCACAATAGCTGGCTTTCCAAGAGCCAAGCTGATAGCATTAGAGTACTGTAGAGCGCAGAATTCTAACTCATAGCAGGCTACTGCGCTTATGTCAAAGAAACATCTCCTAACCTAACCAGTCGTAACATAACCAAACTGAACCTAACTCAACCTAACGTGCCGCGACGACTATTGGTGATCTCCCAGAGCCAAGCGGAACACATTAGCATACAGTAGAACGCAGAAATCCATAGAATCGCAGTGTATACCAGGAAAGTCAAAGCTACCCAGATCTAACCCAAACCAACAGAACACAGGCAAACGTAGCTTAACTCAACCCAACCTGCGGAGACCGCTATTGTTGCCATCGGCGGGGCCAAGCTGGACATACTACAGCACTGCAGAGTGCAGAAATCCACCGAATAGCAGTGTACAGCACAAAACATAAAGCTATACTGCCCAAAATCAGCCTAACCCAACTCAACCGCGTGTAACCTGACTCATCATAACGTGCCGAGACCAGTATTGCTGGCCTTCCCAGATCCAAGCTGAAAATAGTAAAGCACTGTAATGCACAGAAGTCCACCTAACAGCAGTCTGTGGCACTAAAGCCGATGCTATTCTCTCGTTGCATAGCCAACCGTAACATAATCAAGCGTAACCTTACTCAACCCAACGTGCTGCGACCACTATTGCAGGACACACCATAGCCAAGCAGGAGACACTAGAGCATAGCAGAGCTCACAAGTCCACTGAATAGCAGAGTACAGAGGGAAGTTGAAGATACCCTGACCAAACATAGCCAGACCCAACCGAATCGAACGTAGCCTGACGCTACATAATGTGCCGAGACCACGATTGCTGGCCTACACAGAGCCAAGTAGGATATATTAGAGCACCGTAGAGCCCTGAAATCGACCATATATCAGTGCACAGAACGAAAGTTGAAGCTACCCTAACCAATCATGTTCTAGCCCAACCTAATCGAACATAACCTGATTCAACGTAACGTGCCGAGACCACCATTGCTGGTCTTCCCAGAGCCAAGCTGACGGCATTAGAGCCCATTGGGGCGCAGCGATCTGCCTAATAGCGGAGTATAGATAGAAAGTTGAAACTATCCTCTCCAAAGATATCCAAGCGTAACATAACAAAACCAAACGAGCCGCGACCAATATTGCTGTCCTTCCCAGAGTCAAGCAAACCACATTAGTGGAGAGTAGAGGGCAGAAACCATAGAATCGCAGTTTATATCCGAAAATTCTAGCGTGCCCAAACCTAACCCAAACATGCTGGGCATAAACAAACATAGCCTATCTCAACATATGGTGCAGAGAGCGATATAGCTACCTTCCCCGGAGCCAAAGAGCACACACTACAGCACATTGGATCGCAGAAGTCCACCGAATTGCAAGGTACAGCACAAAAGTCTAAACTGCACTGTCCAAACACTGTCTAACCCAGCGTTACCGAAAGTAACAAGACTCATCATAACGATACGAGACAACTATTTCTGGCCTTTCCAGTGCCAAGCTGAAGATATTATAGCAATGTAGTGCGCAGAAGTTAACATAACAGCAGGTTATAGCACTGAACTCGACACAACCGTCTCCTAACGTAACCAATCGTAACATATCCAAACGTATTCTAACTCAGCCTAACGTGCCGCGACCACTATTGCTGGCCGTCCCAGAGCCTAGCTGAACATGCTAGAGCAGTGCAGGTGTCACAGATAAACCTAATACCGGACTAAAGCACTACAGTCAGAGCAATATTCTCCTAACATAAACAAAAGCAACATAACCAAGCGTATCTTAACTCAATCCTTTACGCCGCGTCCACTATTGTTGGCCTTCCTAGAGCCAAGCAGAACATATTAGTGGAGAGTAGAGCGCAGGTATCCATGGAATCGCACTGTGTATCAGACACGACAGAGCTACCCAAACCTAACACACGCCAACGGGACATAACGAAAGAGAGCATAGCCCTACCTAACAGATCGGGTCCGCCATTGCTACCCTCCCTAGAACAAAGCAGGACGTACTAGAGCACAGTAGAGCGCAGATAACTTCAGAACAGCGTTGTGCAGCTCAAAAGTTATTGCAAACCTAACCAAACTTAGCCCAACCCAACCTAACGGAACGTAACCTGACACAACATAACTTTGCGAGACCACTGTTGCTGGCCATTCCTGAGCCAAGCTAAAAATATTAGAGCATCGTAGGGCGCAGGGATCCACCTAATAGCAGACTATAGCACTATAGTCAAAGCTAACCTCTCATAACGTAGACAATCGTATAATAGACAAACGTAACATGACAACCTATAGTCTCGCAAGCACTATTGCTGTCCTCCACACAGCCAAGTAGAAAACACTAGTGGAGGGTAGAACGCAGGAATCCATAGTATTTCGTTGTGTGTCAGAAATGTTGAAACTACCCAAACCTAACCCAAACCAACAACACATAGCCGAGCATAGCCCAACTCAAGCTAGCGCGTCGAACCCGCTATTGCGCCCCCCCCCCCCCCGAGCCAAGCAGGACATACTAGAGCGCAGCACAACGCAGAAGTCATCCGAAAAGCAGTGCACAGCACAAAAGTGAACGCTGTCGTGACCTAAAGTTGCGTAAGCTGAAATAACCTAACGTAATCTAACTTAACCTAACGTCTCGCGGCCGCATTTACTGGCCTCCCGAGAGGCGAGGAGTCTAAAGGAGAGCAATTTAGTGCGCCGAAATCAGCCGAATAGCCCTGTACAGCACAAAAGCCTAAGCTAGCCTGTCCTAGCGTAGCCAAATGTAACATAGCAAAACGCAACGTAACTCAGACTGACGTGCCGAGGATAATGCTGCTGGCATCCCCGCAGCCAAGCAAAATATGCGAGAGCACATTAGAGCACAGAAATCGGCCGAATAGCAGGGTATAGCACAAAGATCAAAGCCACCCTGTGCAAACATATCCTAACATTTCCATACCAAACGCAACATAACACAATCAAACGTGCCACGACCGCCATTCCTAGCCACCAGAGGTAAGCGTATGCCAGTAGAGCAAGGCAGAGAGCAGGTATCGACCGAAATTCAGTGTGTATAGCAAGTGTCGAAGCTATCCTGTCCTAACCTATCAAAGCTTAACATAACCAAACGTTATCTATCTCAGCATAAAGTGCCGAGGAAACTACTGCTGGTATCCCCAGCGCCAAGCAGAGCATACCAGAGCACAGTAGAGCGCAGGAATCCAACGAAAGGCAGTGTATAGCACAAAAGTCAAAGACACCCTATCCAAACTTATCCTAACTTAACCTAACCAAATGTAACCTAACTCAAATGAACCTGCCACGACCGCTTTTCCTGGCCATAGCGTAGTGATGCAGATGCTAGTAGAGCAATGCAGTGCACACGTATCCACCGAACAGCAGTGTAAGGCACAGTAGTCATAGCTACACTAACCGATCATAGCAGCCACGCGTGACATACCTCAAGCTTGCGTGCCGAGGCCACTACTGCTGACCTACACAGAGCCAAGCTGAAAATGTTAAAGCACTGTTGGGAGCAGGAATCAACCTAATTGCAGACTATGGCGCTAAAGTCAAAGCCATCCTCTCCTAACTTAAACAACCGTAACAGAACCATGCATAACCCAACTAAACCTACCGTGCCGCGAACACTATTGCTGGTCTCCACAGAGACATGCGGGACACGTTAGTGGAGAGTAGATCGCAGAAATCCATATAATCGCAGTGTATATGCTAAAAGTCAGAGATAATCAAGCCTAACCCAAACCAACGGAAGTTAACCAAACATAGCCTGAACAAGCCTAACGTGCCGAGACCGCCATTGTTGCCCTCCGCAGGTCATTACAGGACATACTAGATTGCAGTAGAGCGCGGAAATCTGTCGAATAGCAGTGTACAGCACAAAAGTTAAAGCTATCCTGGCCAAGCTCAGGCTGACCGCACATAACCGAACGTAACCTGACGCAAGATATCGAGCAAGACCACTATTGCTGGCATTCCCAGGCCCAAGCTGAAAATATTAAAGCACTGCAGGGTGCAGAAGTCGACCAAATAGCAGACTATATCACTAAAGGCATAGCTACCCTCTCCTAACCTAGAGAATCGTAAAATATCCGAACGCACCCTAGCTTACCCTGACATGCCGCGACCACTATTACTGGACTCCCGAGATCCAAGCAGGGCATAAGAGACCGCAGTAGAGCGCAGAAACCCACCGAATAGCAGCGTACAGCACAATAGTTGAAGCTATCCTGACAAAAGTTAGCCTGTCCATACCTAACCGAACGTAACCAGACTCAACATGACGTGCCGAGACCACTATTGCTGGCCTTCCTTGGGGCAAGTTGAAAGCATTAAAGCACTCCAGGCAGCAGAAATCCACCTAATAGAAGGCAATGGCGCTAAAGTCAAAGCGACCTTTTCGTAACATGACCAACCGTAACATAAAGAACGAACCCTAACTCAACCTAATGTGCCGCGGCAACCATTGCTGGTCTACTCAGAGTCAAACGGAACGCATTAGTGGGAAGTGGATCGCTGAAATTCATATAAACACAGTGTAAGTCAGAAAAGTCAAAGATACGGTAGGCTGACCCAAACCAACGAAACGCTGCCAAACATAGCCTGAAACTATGTAACGAGCCGAGACCGCTATTGTTGCCCCCTTCCCACAGAGCCATGCAGGGCATACTAGAGCGCAGTACAGCGCAGAAATGAATCGAATAGCAGTGTACAGCACAGGAGTAAAAGCTATACTGACTAAACTTAGCCTGACCCATCCTTACCGAACGCAACCTGACCCATCATAACGTGCCGAGACAACTGTTGCTGGCATTGCCAGAGACAAGCTGAAAATATCAGCTCACTGTAGGGATCAGGCATCCACCTAACAGCAGACTATAGCACTAAAGGCATAGCTATCCCCTCCTAACCAAGGGAATCTTAACTTAACCGATCGTACCTTAACTTACACTGACGAGCCGCGACAACTGTCGCTCGCCTCGCCAGAGCCAGGTAGGACATACTAGAGCGCAGTAGAGCGCCGAAACCCACCGAATGGCAGTGTACAGCACTAGAGTTAATGCTAACCTGACTAAACCTTGCCTGACCCAACCCAACCGAACGTAACCTGACACAGCGTAACGGGCCGAGACCTCTATTTCTATCTTTCACAGAGCTAAGCAGAAAATATTGGAGCACAGCAGGGCCCAGGGATCCACCTAATA
>NW_016924901.1:0-716 GCF_001483705.2 Eufriesea mexicana
TGTCGATAGTGCGAATCAATTTGAACTTTCCAGTCAGATTCCACTGCTTTGCAATGGCTTGAGCACGGCAATAGGACCTTCCCTCATAATTTATGCGAGAAGGCTTGCTCACTACGATATTTGACGAAAGTGTCAATAAAATTTATCTTTCCAGACAGATTCAATTGCATTGCAATGGCTAATGCACGCCAATATGATCTACCCTCTTTATTTATGCAAGAATGTTTACTTACCACGATATTAGTCGATAGTGCCAATAAAATTGAAATTTCCAGTCAGAGCCTATCGCATTGCAATGGCTATAATACGCTAATAGAACCTTTCCCCCTCATTTAATCGAGAAAGCATGCTCACCACGTTATTAGTCGAAAATGCTGATACAATTGAACTTTTCTTTTAGATTCTATTGCACTGCTACGGCTATAGCACGCCATCGGTGTATTTCCTTATTATTTATGCCAGAATGTTTATTCCCCGCTATATTAGTGGAAAATGACAATAAAATTGAGCTTTACAGCAGATTCTGTTGCATTTCAATGGCTACGGAACGCCAAGAGTATCTATCCCACTTGTTTATGCAAGAAAGTCTGCTCCCCAGGTTATTAGACGAAAGTCTCAAGAATATTCAACATTCCAGTCAGATTCTATCGCAATCCATGGCTGTAGCGCGCTAATAGAATGTAACCTAAATGTTTATGCGAGGAAGCTTGTTTACC
>NW_016924902.1:0-6025 GCF_001483705.2 Eufriesea mexicana
TCTGCTTGGCTCTGGGTAGGCCAGAAATAGTGACCTAGGCACGTTAGGTTGAGCTATGCTACGTTCGCCTGTGTTACGTTTGGTGAGGTTAGGATTGGATGGTTTGGACTTTTGAGCTATACAATACTATGTGCGGATTCCTGCGCTCTACTGTATTCTAACATTTTCTGACCGGATCAGGGGAGGGCAGCAATAGTGGTCTCGGCACGTTACGTTGAGTTAGGTTTAGCTTCGTTAGGTTAAGTTAGGAGGGCTTGGTTTGGACTTCCTAGACGTTTGGGCTGTACACTCCTATGCGGTGGATTTCTGCGCCCTGAATTGCTCTACTATACTCTGCTCGACTTTGGGGAGGCGAGCAATTGTGGTCGTGGCACGTTAGGTTATGTTACCTTACGTTTGGTTATGTTACTTTTGATTTGGTTGGAGGGGATAGATCTGACTTTTCCGCAATGCACTGCCATTATATGGGCTTCTGCGCTGTACTCTCCCCTAATATGTTCTGCTTGGCGAAGCGGAGTCCGGCAATAGTGATCAAGGCATGTTAGGTTGTATTTGGCTGCGTTAGGTTGTGTTTCGTTTGGTTAGGTTAGGTTAGGGTAACGTTGATTTTTGCGCCATACACTGCTATTCGATAGAATTCGGGGCCCTACTCTGCTCTATTATACTCTGCTTGATTCTGGGAAGGCCAGAAATAGCGGCCGCGGCGCGTTAGTTAGGGTTAGTTTACATTCGGTTATGTGAGGTTTGTTTGGGTTGGGATTGGGTATCTTTGACTTTTCTGCTGTAGACTGAAATGCGTTGGTTTTCTGCGCTCTACTGTGCTCATGCATGTTCTGCATGGCTCTAGGGGTGCCAGTAACAGCGGTCTCGGCACGTTATGTTGAGATAGGTTACGTTGGGTTGGGTTAAGTTGGCCTTGCTTAGTTTTGAAAGGCTTCCACTTTCCGCTATGCACTGCAATTCTATGGATCTCTGCGCTCCACTCTCCTCTGTTATGCTCTGTTCGTCCCTGTGGAGGACAGCAATACTGGTCGCCGCACGTTGGGTTGAGTTAGATTACGTTTTGTTGGGTTAGGTTACTCTGGGTTAGGTTAGGGTAGATTTGACTATTGCGCTATACACTGAAATGCGTCCAATTCCTACGCTCCACTGTGCTCTAATTTTCTCTGCTTCGCGCTGGGGAGTAAAGCAGTAGTGGACGCGGCGCGTTAGGCTCAGACAGGTTACGGTTGGCTATGCTAAGTTTGGTTATGCTGGGACATGGTGGCTTTGACTTTTCCGCTTTACACAGCTATACTACATATTTCTGGGCCCTGTTGTCCACTATTATACTCCGCTTGGATATGTGGATACCAGTAATACTAGTGCCGGCACGTTTGGTTGTGTTAGGTTGCACTTGGTTAGGTTATTCTCGTTCTTGTCAGGTATGGATAGCTTTAACTTTCTTGGCATAGACTGTTATTCGGTGCACTTCTGTGCTCTACTGTGCCCTACTATACTCTGTTCGAATCTGGGGAGGCCAGAATTGGCGGTCGCTGCACGTTAGATTTTGTCATGTTATGTTTGGTTATGTTACAGTCGGACAGGCTTGGAGAGTATAGCTTTGACTTTAGAGCTATAAACAGCTACTCGGTGAATTTCTGCACTCTAATGTGCTCCAATATATTCAGCTGGTCTCTAGGTGGGCCAGCATTAGTGGCATCGGAACGTTACGTTGAGATATGGTCCGTTTGGTTAGGTTAGGTTAGGTCAAGTTAGAATACGATTCCTTTGACTTTTGTGCTACGCACTGAAACGCCGCGCGTGTCTGTGACCTACTGCGCTGTAGTACATTCTGCTTGCCTTTGGGGAGGTCAGCAATAGTTGTGGAGGTCGGTTGGGTGTAGCAAAGTTACGTTCGTTTATGTTACGTTTTGCTGTGTTATGCTGGGGCAGCTTTCACCTTTGCGCTGTACACTGATATTCGTCGGATGTCTGCGCTCTACTGTGCCCTAATATGCCCTGCAAGGCTCTGGGGAGGTCAGCAATAGTGGTCTCTGCACGTTGGGTAGAGTTACGTTACGTTTCGTCGTGTTAGGTTGGGATAGGTTTGGTCAGGCTATCATTGACTTTTGTGCTTTCCACGTCAATGCGGTCTATTTCTACGATCTACTTTGCCCTAGCATACTAAACTTGGCTCTGCGGAGGACAGCAATGTTTGTCTCGGCACGTTAGGTTGAGTAAGGCTACGTTTAGATATAATGCGTTTGGATAAATTAGGACAGGAAAGATCTGACTTTTGAGCGGTACACAGCTTTCGGTGTATTTCTGTTCCCTGCTCTCTTCTAATATTTCCTGATAGGCTCCGGGAAGGCCAGCAATAGTGGTAGAGTTATGTTAGTTCTAGGTATGTCATGTTCCGCTATGTTAAGTCAGTTTGGGTCAAGATACGATAGCTTCGACTTTTCAGCTTTACTCTGCCATTGTGTGGGCTCCTTCGCTCTACTCTACTTTATAGTGTTCCGCCTGCCGGTGGCGAGGCCAGCTGCAGAGATCTAGGCACGTTAGATTGGATTTGGTTGCGTTTGGTTCTTCAACGGTTGATTACGATAGTGTAGGGTAACTTTGACAATTGTACCATACGCTGCTATTCAGTGAATTTCAGCGCTCTACAATGCCCTACTATACACTGCTCGACACTTAGGCGCCAGCAGTAGTGCTTGTGACAAGATTGGTTAACTTAGGTTGCGTTTGGATAGGCCAGGTTGAGTTTTGCTTGGTTACGATGGCTTCGGCTTACGTGCTATACACTATTATCCGATGGACTCATGTCGTCTACTGTGCTCTGCCATATTTTGCATCGTTCTGCGGTTTCCGACAGCGGTGGTCGCGGAACGCGCTGTTGAGTTACGCTACGTTTGGATGTGTTACCTTAGGACAGGTTAGGTTAGGGTACCTCTCATTTTTGATCTATGCACTGCAAAGCGGTGGATTTCTGCGATATACTGTGCTCTACTATATTCTGCTTGGGTCTGGGGATGACAGCAGCAGTGGTCGCGGCACGTTATGTTGAGCTATGCTACGTTTGGTTAGGCTAGGTTATGCTATGTTAGGTTAGTACTTCTTTGAGTTTTGTGCTATACACTGCTGTTCGGTGCATTTCCGAGCCCTACATAACCCTACTATACACCGCTCGACTATGCGGAGGCGAGCAGTGGTGGTCGTGGCACGTTAGTTTGTGTTAGGTTACGTTTGGTTTGCTTAAGTTAGGTTAATTTCGGTCAGGTTAGCTTTGGCTATGGTACTATACGCTATTATGTGTTGCATGCCTGTGATATAATGCGATCTACTATATTGTGCTTGGCTTTGTGGACGCCGGCAGCAATGGTCGCCGCACGTTTTGTTGAGCCATGCTACGTCCCGTTAGGTTAGATCGGATAAGGTTGGGTTATGATATCATCGACTTTCCTGCTCCAAGCTTCTATCCGCCCATTTCTGCGCTCTACTGTGCTCTAATATCTTCTGCACGGATCAGGGGAGGTCAGCAATAGCCGTCTCGGCACGTTAGGTTGGGTTATGTTGCGATTGGAAAGATTAGGTATTGGATAAGATCGGTCAGGTTAACTAAGACCTTCGTGCTATACAGTGCTATTCGGAGGATTTCTGCGCCCTAATGTGCTCTCCTATATTCTACTTAGCCCTGGGAATGTCAGCAATATTGGTCTCGGCACGTTAGTTTGAGTTATGTCACGTCAGGGTGGTTTAGGTCAGGTCAGGTTAGTTTAGGTTGTCTTTGACTCCTGTGCTGTACACTGCAATGCGGTGGATTTCTGCGCTCTACTCTGCTATTGTATATTCTGCATGGCCCTGGTGAGGCCAGCAATTGTGGTGTCTCGGCACGTCAGACAGACATATGTTACGCTTGGTTAGGACATTCTGGTTCAGGTTGGGATGGGCTACCTTGGCTTTTGTGCAATACACTGCTTTTCGGTGGATTTCTGTGAGCTGCCGTGCTCTACATCATTCTGCTTTGCTCTGGGGAAGCGAGCAGCTGTGGTTGCGCCACGTGATGTTGCGGGATGCTTCGTTTGGTTTGGTTAGGTTTGGTATGGTAAGGTTAGTTGATCTGCGTCTTTTGTGCTATATACTGCTATTCTGTGGATTCCTGCGTTATGATTGCTCTACTATACCCAGCTCGACCACGTGGTGGCGTGCAATGGTGGACGTGGCACGTTATGACGTGTGATGTAATGGTTTGTTAGGACAGGGTAGTCCATGTTTGTGGAGGGTAGCTTTGACTTTTGCGCTATGCTTTGTTTTTCGGTGGATTTGTGCTTTCTACTGTGCTCTAATATGTTCTGCTTGGCTCTGTGGTGTCCAGTAATAATTGTCTCATTACGTTATGTTGAGTTACGCTACGCTTGAATAGGTTAGCTTAGGTCAGGGTTGGTAAGGTTATCTTCCACTTTTCCGCTTTCCAATGCTATGCGGTGGATTTCGGCGCTCTACTGTGCTCCGGTATATTCTGTTGGGCTCTGTGGGGCCAGCAATAGTGGTCTCGGCGCCTTAGTATCAGATACGTTACGTATGATTGTTCTTCGTTTGTTTGGTTAGGACTCGATAGCCTTGTCTTCTGCGCCATACACTAATATTCGGTGGGTTTCTGCTTTCTGGTCAGCTCTAACATGTCCCGCATGGCTCTGGGATGGCCAGCAATATTTGTCTCGGCACGTTATGTTGTGTTACACTACGTTTCGGTAGGTTCCGTTAGGACAGCTTAGGCCAGGATGTGTTTGGCATTTGTTCGATACACTGCAGTGCGGTGGATTTTTGCGCTGTGCTGTGCTCTAATATATTCTACTTGGCTCTGGCGTCGCCAGCAGCAGTTGCCGCTGCACGTTACGTTGAACTATGCTACGTTCGGATAGGTTAGCTTAGGTCTTGTTAAGTTAGTATATGTTCGACTTTTGTGCTGTACACTGCCTTTCGGTGGATTTCTGCGCTCTAAGTTGCTCTACTATACTCCGCTCGACACTGGTGTGGCGCGAAATAGAGTCCGTTATACGTTAGGGTGAGTTATGTTACAATCGGTTTGGTCAGGTTCGGCTATGATTGGTTAGGATAGCTTTGACTCTCGAGATGTACACTGTTATCCAGTGGATTCCTGCTAGCTGCTTTGATCTACTACATTCGGCTTGGCTCTGGGGATGAAAGCAGTAGTGGTCGCTGCACGTTATGTTGAGATATGCTACGTATGGTTTGGTTAAGTTGGGTCAGGTTAGGTGAGGATACCTTCGACTTTTGCGCTGTTCACTACCATTCAGTGGATATCTACGAACTACTGCATCCTAGTACCTTCGGCTTGTCTCTGTGGAGGCCAGCAATAGTGGTATAGTCATGTTAGGTTAAGTTAGGCTGCGTTTGTGTATGCTACGTTTGGCTTGGTTTGGATTGGCTACATTGATTTCCGTACTAATCGCAGCGTTCCGGTGTATTTCTGTGGTCTACTGTGTTCTAATATTCACTGCTTGTCTTTGGGGAGGTCAGATCTATTAGTCTTGACACGTCATCATTAGCTGTACTACGTTTGGGTAGGTTAGGTAACGTCGCGTTAGGTCGGTGTATCTTTGCCTTTTGTGCTGTACACTGCAATGCGGCGGTTTTCTGCGCCCTGCCGTTCTCTAGTATATTCTGCTTGGACCTGGGGTGACCAGCAGTAGTGGCCATGGCGCGTTAGATTGAGCTTTGCAACTCTTGGATATGTTGCTTTTGGTTAGGTTATGATAGGATAGCTAATACTTTTGTGCTACACACTGCTGCACGAGTATTTCTGCCCTCTACTGTACTCTGGCATATTCTGCTTGGCCCTGGGGATGCCACCAGTAGTGGTCTCGTGATGTTAGTTTGAGTTAGACTACGCTTGGGTATGTAACGTTTGGCTAGGATAGGACAGGCTATTTTGACTTTCGTGCTATACACTGCTTTTCGGTGGGCACCTGTGATCAGCTGTGCTCAAATATATTCTGTTTGTCAACGCGGATGCCAG
>NW_016924902.1:6298-19189 GCF_001483705.2 Eufriesea mexicana
CGGCTTTTGTGCTATTTACTGCAATGCGGTTAATTTCTGCGCTCCACATTGCCATAGTGCATTCTGCTTTTCTCTGTGGAAGCCAGCAATCGTGGTCCCGTCATGTTAGGTTTATTTATGCCACGTCTGTATAAGTTGCGTTTCGCTGGGTTAGGATGGGCTCCACTGACTCTTGTAGTATACACTGCTCTCCGTTGGATTTCTGTGCTCTAATGTGCTCTGACGTGCTATGCTTGCCTCCACGTAGACCACTAATAGCGGTCGCGGCGCGATATGTTTAGTTAGACTATGTTCGGTTGGGTTAGGTTTGGCCGTGTCGGGTTAGGGCATATCTGACTACTGTGCTACACACTGCAACGCGGTGGATTTCTGCGTTCTACTGTGCTTTGGTATATTCTGCTTGGCCATGGTGAGACCAGCAATAGTGGTCTGGGTTCTTTGGGTTGAACAAGGTTACGTACGTTTATGCTACGTTTGCCTAGGTTAGGAAATGGTAGCCTTGACTTTTGTGTCGCTAACTACTATTCTGAGGATTTCAGCTCCCTACTGCGCTCGAACATGTTCTGCCTGTCTCTGGAGAGGCCAGAAATATTGGTCACTTCACGCTGCGTTGGTTTGAGCTACGTTTGGTTAGGCTAGGTTAGGCCAAGTTTGGTTGGTGTATCTTTCACTTTTGTGCGGTGCTGTGCAACGCTGGGGATTTCTGAGCTCTTCTGCGCTCAGGTCTATTCTGCTTGGACCTGGGGAGACCAGCAGTAGTGACCTCGGCACGATACGTTGTGTTATGCTACGTTCGGATGTGCTATGTTTGGTGAAGTTATGGTGGGATAGCTAGGTCTTGTGTGCTATACATTGCTACCAGCGGAATTCTGCGCTCTACTGTGCTCTAGTATATTCTGCTTGGCTCTGCGGATTTCACCAGTACATGAATCGTCACGTTAGGTTGAGCTAGGCTACGTTTGGATATGTTATGTTTGACTGTATTAGGTTAGGCTACTTTGACTTCTGTGCTATTCACTGCTATTCCATGGATTTCAGCGCTCCAATGTGTACTGGTATGCTCTGCTTGGCTCTGGGGCGGCAAGCAATATTGGTCTCTCCACGACACGCTTTGTTACACAACGTTTGGCTAGCTTCGGTAAGGAAAGGTTTGAACAGTGTATGTTCGACTTTTGTGCTATGCACTGCAATGTGGTGGATCTCTGCACCATTCTTTGCGCTGGTGTATCCAGTTTGGACCCGGGGGGACAGCAAGTGTGCTGCCGGTACGATAGATTGAGATACGCTACGTTTGGATGTGCTACGTTTGGTGGGGTTAAGATAGGATGGCATAGACATTAGTGCTATAGACAGCTATCCGCGGATTTCTGCTCTCTGCTGTTCTCTAGTGTGTTCTTCTTGGCTCTGTGGAGGCCAGCAGTAGAAGTCTCGGCACCCGAGGTTGCGCTTAGCTACGCTTGCTTACGTTACGTAAGCAATACGCAATTACGTATAGAATAGCTTAGACTTTTGTGCCATACGCTGCCAGCCGGTGGAATTCTGCGCTCTACTAGGCTCTAATATGTTCTGCTTAGCTCTGGGGCTGAAAGTAATGGTAGTCCCGGCATGTTAGTTTGAGTTAGGTTGCGGCACGTTAGGTTAGGTTGGGGAGGTTTGGTAAGGGTTTCCTTGACTTTTGCGCTGTACACTGCTATACTGAAGATCTCCGCTCACTGCATTGCTCTACTATAATCCGCTCGACACTGGGGAGGCCAGCAATGGTGGTAGAGGCACGTGACGTCGAATTAGGCTACGTTTGATTAGGTTACGTTTGGTTACGTTTGGTTAGGATGGCTGCGACTTCGTGCTGTATACTATTAGCCGGTGGGAACCTGTGATGTGCTGTGCTCTACTGTGTTCTACTTGGCTCCGTGGAGTCCGGAAGGAGTGGTCACGGCATGTTCCTATTAATTGCGCTACGTTTGGTTGTGTTAGGTTGGGTAAGGTTACTTTAGAATATCTTCGACTTTTCGCTATTCCCAGCATTGCGATGGATTTCACCGCACTACTGTGCTCTAGTACACCCTGCTTGTACCTGTGGAGGTCAGCAATAGCGGGCTCATCATGTTAGGTTGAGATAGGTATGGATATGCTACGTTTGGCACGGTTAGCATACGCTACTCCGACCATTGTGCATTACACTGCTGCAACTTCGGTTTCTGTGATTAACTGTGCTCTAATGCATTCTACTTGGCTGTGGGCATGACAGGAGCAGCAGCCGCGGGACGACATATTAGGTTATGCTACGTTCGGTTAGGTTAGGTTAGGTCAGGTTAGGTTGTTATATCTATGGCCTTTGTGCTATTCATTGCAATGCGGTGGATTTCTGCGCTCTACTGTGCTCTAGTACATTCTGCTTTACTCTGTGGAGGACAGCAATGGTGGTCTGCTCAAGTTAGGTTGAGATAGGCTGCGTTTGGGTGTGTTACGTTTGGCTAGGTTAGAGAAGGCTACTTAGACATCTGTTCTATTCACTGCGCCTTCGTGGATTTCTGCGCTCTAAGTTGCTCTATCATGCACTGTCCTGCTCTGCGTATGCCAGCACTGGTCTCGTCTCGTTATGTTGAGCTGTACTACATTTGGTTATGTTAGGTATAGCCAGGTTATGTCAGGATATGTTTGCCTTTGTGCTATATACTGCTGTTCGGTGAAATCCTGCGCTCTAGATGGCTCTACTATACTCTGCTCGACTATGAGGAGGCGAGAAATAGCGTTCGCCGGATGCTAGGTTTTGATAGGTTATGTTTTGTTAGGTTAGGTTAGGTTATGCTTGGGCAGTGCAGCTTCGACTCACGTGCTATACACTTTTATTTCGTGGATTTCTGTGTCCTACTGTGCTCTGCTATATCCTTCTAGGCTATCGGGAGAATAGGTGCTGTGGTGGCGGTACGTCATGTTGTGTCACGATACGTTCGGTTAGGTTAGGTTAGGTCAGCGTATGCTAGCATATCTACGGCCTTTGTGCTATCCACTGTATTGCGGTGGATTTCTGCGCTCTACTGTGCTCTAGTACATACTGCTTGTCTCCCAGTAGGCCAGCAGTAGCGATCTCGTCGTGTTAGGTTGTACTAGGCTGCGTTTGGTTGTATTACGTTTGGCTAGGTTAGGATGTGCTACTTTGACTTCTGTGCAGTACAATGCTATTCGGTGTATTGCTGCCTTGCATTGTGCCCTAATATGTTTCGTTTGGATCTGGGGGGCAGCGTTATTGATCTCGTCACGTTATGTTGAGCTTCACTACCTTCTGATGGGTTAGACTAGGACAGGTTGATGCTGGATATCTCTCACTTTTGCACTATGCACTGCAATGCGGTGCACTTTTGCGCTCCAATTTGCTCTAATATCTTCTGCTTGGCTCTTGGGAGACCAGAAATAGTGGTCTCGGCACGCTGGTTTGTGTTAGGCTACGTTTGGTTAGGCTAGGTTATGCAAGGTTAAGTTAGGAAAGCTTACAGCTTCGTGCAACACACTGCTATTCGGTGGATTTCTGTGCTGTTCTGTGATCTACTATATTCGGCTTGGCTTTGGGGAGGCCAGAAATTGTTTTCGCGGGACTTTATCGTGCGTTACGTTGCGATCGGTTATGTTACTATTGGTTATGTTGGGGGAGGTTATCTTTCGATTTTCTTCAATGCACTTCAGTGCTGTGGATTTTTGCGCCCTAATGTGCTCTAACATTTTCTGCTTGACTCTTGGGAGACCAGCAAATGTGGTCTCCGCACGTTGGGTTGAGTTATGTTACGTTTGGTTGGGATAGGTATGATTAAGCTCGGCCGGGTTATGTTTAACTTTCGTGCTATACATTTCTATTCGGCGGATTTCTGCGCTCTGCTCTGCTCCACTATATTCTGTTTGGCCCTGGGAATGCCAGCAATATTGGACTAGGAACTTAAGTTTGGGTCAGGTTACGTTCGTCATGACTGGTATGGTTAGCTTGGGTAAGGATAGCCTTGACTCTCGTGCTGTACACAGCTGTTCGGTGGATTTCTACGGTCGACTGTCGTCTACTATGTTCTGCTTGGCCCTGGGGAGGCCAGAAATAGCGGTCGCGGTACGTTAGGTATGGATATGTTCCGTTTGGTTAGGTTAGGTAAGATTAAGTTTGATTAGGTTAGCTTTTACTTTCGTACTATGCACTGTTATTCGGCGGATTTCAGTGATCCTCTGTGCTCCGCTATACTCTGTTTTTCTCTGTGGATGTCAGCAATAGAGGTGTCGCCATGTTAGGTTGAGATATAATACGTTTGGATATGTTACGTTGGGCTATGTTTGGATATGCTACTTTGACTTTTGTGCTTTACTCTGCTATTCCGTGTGCTTCTGTGATCTACAGTGCTCTACTTTAGTCTGCTTGGCTCCGGGGATTCCAGCAGAAGTGTCGCCGCGCGCTATGTTGTGTTACGCAACGTTCGATTTGGTTAGGTTCGGTTTGGTTGTGTCAGGATATCGCAGCCTTTTCTTTTATTCACTGCAATGCGGTGGACTTCTGCGCCCTTCTGTGCTCTGGTATACCCTGCTTGTCCCTGTGGAGGTTGGTAATGTAGGTCTCGTCATGTTAGGTTGAGTTAGGTTACGTTTGGATATGTTACGCCCGGGGAGGATATGACGGGATATTTTAGACTTTTGTCATGTCCGCGGATACCTGCGCTCTACTGCGTTTCAATGTTTTCTGCTTGACTCTGTCGAGGCCAGTAATAGAGTCCGCGGCACGTTAGTTTGAGCTATGCTACGGTTCGATGGGCTAAGTCATGGAGGTTTTGTTGGGGTTTCTTCCACTTTTTTGTTGCACAATGCGATTCGGAGGATCTGTGCACTCTACATCGCTGCACTATACCCCGCTCGACTCTGCCGAGACGAACAATAGTGGTCGTGGCATGTTAGGTTGAGTTAGGTTACGATTGATTATGTTAGGTTCGGTTACGTTTGGTCATGATGGCTTTGACTTTTGTGATATACACTGCTTTTCGGCGGATTTCTGTGATCTACAGTGCTCTACTATATTCTGCTTGGCGCCGTGGATGCCAGCAGCAGTTGTCGCGGCACGTTACGTTGAGATATGCTACGTTTTTTGGGTTAGGTTAGAAGAGGTTAAGGTTAGGATATTTTCGACTTTTGTGCTATACACTGCCCCTCGGTGTATTTCTGCCCAGTAGTGTGCGCTTTCATATTCTGGTGCCTCTGGGCAGGCCAGCAATGGCGGTCTCTGCATCTTATGTTCAGATTTGCTACGATTGGTTAGGTTGGGTTAAGTCACGTTAGGATAGGGTGCCTTCGACTTCTGTGCTATAAACTGCAATGCGCTGTATTCTTGCGCTCTACTTTGCTCTAGTGCATCCTGCTTGCCTCTCTGGAGGCCAGCAATTGTGGTCCCGGCATTTTAGTTTGTGCTAGGATACGTTTGGTTATGCTACGTTTGGCTAAGTTAGCATAAGCTACTTCCAGTTTTGTGCTATACACTGCTAGTCGGTGAATTTCTGCATCCTACTGTGGCCTAATATTTTGACCGCGGGGAGTCCAGCAGTGTTGGTCTCGTCACTTTATGCTGAGTTACACTACGTTTGCGTAGGTTAGGATGGGTCGGGTTGGGTTAGGACTTCGTCACGTTAGGCTTAGTTAAGTAACGCTTGCGTAAGTCACGTTTGGTTATGTTAGGATAGGCTACTTCGACTTTTGCGCTGTGCACTGCTACTCGTTGGGTTTCTGGGCTCTAATGTGCTCTAATATGCTCTGCTTGGCTCCTCGCAGACCATAATTAGCGGTTGCGGCTCCTTATGTTGTGTTAGGCTACGTTTGGTTAGGTTTGGTTAGGTCAGGCTTTGTAAGGGTATGTTTGACTTTTGTGATGTACACTGCATTACGGTGGACTTCTGCACTCTACTTTGATCTGGCATATTCTCCTTGGCTCTGGCGAGGCCAGCAATTGTGGTCTCGGCACGTTTGTTTGGGATATGCCAAGTCTGGTTATGTCACGCTGGTGAGGTTGGGACAGGATAGTCCAGACATCTGTGCTATACACTGATATCCTCCGACGTCTGCGCTGTACGGCTCTCCAATGTTCTCTGCTAGGCTCTGGGAAGTCCAGCAATGGTGGTCTCGGCACGTCAGGTTTAGTTAGGATACGTTTGCATATGGCAATTTTGGTTACGTTAGGAAGGAATATCTCAGTCTTTCGTGCCATTCACCGTCATTCGGTGGATTTCTGCGCCCTACTGCGTCCTGCTATATTATGCATAGCCCTGGGAATGCCACGAATGGTGGCCACGGCACGTTACGATGTGGTAGGCTACGTTAGGTTTGAATACGTTAGCCTGAGTTAGGTCTGTATAGATATAACTATTAAGCCATATACTGCGATTGTATGTATTTCTGCGCTCTACTGTCCTCTAATAAGTTCTGTCCGGCTCTGGGGAGGCCAGCAGTAGTGGTCGGGGTACGTTAGGTTGAGTTATGTTACGTTTGTTTACGTTACGCTTGGATATATAAGGAAAGGATAGCTTTGACCTTTGTGCTATACACTGCTATACGTGTATTTCTGCGTTCTACTGTGCTCTAATATTTTCTGTTTCGCTCTGGGGAATCCAGCGATAGTGATCTCGGCACGTAAGGTCGAGTTATGTTATGTATGGTTAGGTTCGGTTATGACAAGCTCCTCAGGTCATCCTTGATTTTCGTGCTGTACACAAACTTTCGGAGGATTTCAGCACACGAGTAGCTCTACAAAGTTCTGCTTGGAACCGGGGAGGCCATCAATAGGCGCGGCAAGTTATGTTGAGTTAGACTACATATGATTGGGTCATGTAAGTTTCTGTTTGGCCCGGGTGGCTTCGACTTTCGTGCTGTGCACTATTATACGGCGAGTTCCTGTGATCTACTGTGCTCCACTGTATTCTGCTTGGCTCTGGCGATGCCAGCGGCCGTGGTCGCGGCTCGTTATGTTTATTTATGCTACGTTTGGTCAGGTTAGGTTAGGCCTGGTCGGGTTTTGGTGACAAAGACTTTTGTTACACACACTGCTATTAGGTGGATTTTTGCGCTCTCCATTGCTATACTATACTATTCTCGTCTCTGTGTGTGCGAGCAATAGCGGTCGCGTCACGTTAGTTTGAGTGTGGTTACGTTTGCATATGACAATTCTGGCAATATTAGGAGAGAGTTGCTTAGACTTCTGTGACATTGGCTGCTGTTCGGTGGATTTCTGAGCTCTACTGCGCCCTAGTATGTTCTTCTTGGCCCTCGGGTGGGCACTAATAGTGGTCTCGGCACGTTGGGTTGAGTTACGACACGTTCTGTTAGGGTAGGTTATGAAGGCTTGTTTAGGACATCTTTGACTCTTCTGCTGTACACAGCTACTCGGTGGATTTCTGCGCTCTACATCGCTGTGCTATACTCTGCTCGACTCAGGGTAGGCGTGCAATAGTGTTCGTGGCACGTTATTTTGGGTTAAGTTATGTTCCGCTAGGTAAGCTTAGGTTAAGTTTGCTTGAGTAGCTACGACTTTCGTGCCTTACACTGTTATCCGGTGGGTTCTTGTGATCCACTGTGCTCTACTATACTCTGCCTGGCTCTGGGGATGCCAGCAGCAGTGTTCGCGGCGGGTTATGTTCAGTTATGCTACGCTGGGTTAGGTTTGGCTAGACCAGGTTGGCTTAGGGTATCCTCGAATTTCGTGACACACACTGCCATTCGGTGGATTTCTGCGCACTACAATGCTCCACTATACGCTGCTCGACTCTGCGGAGGCGAGCAATAGCGGTCGCGGCACGTTACGTCGAGTTTGGTTACGTTATGTTTGGTTAGGTTATGTTTGGATAGGACAGCTTCGACTTTCGTGTTGTACACTGTTATTCGGTGGATATCTGTGGTCTACTGTGCTCTACCGCACTCTGCTCGTCTCTGGGGAGGCCAGGGCAGAGGTCTCGAAATGTTACCTTGAGCTTTGCTACGTTATGTTAGGCTAAGTTGGGTCAGGTTGCGTTAGGATGTCTGCGGCTTTTGTGCCGATTACTGAAATGCAGTGGATTTTTGCGCACTGCAGTGTTCTAGTGCATTCTGCTTGTATCTGCGGGGATCAGCAATAGTGGTTTCGGCATGTTATGTCGAGTTAGGTTACGTTTGGGCATGTTACATTTGGCTTGGTTGGGAGAGGCTACTTTGACTTTCATGCTATGCACTGCTCTTCCGCGAATTTCTGAGCCGTAATGCTCTCTAGTATGCTCTGCTTGGCCCTGGAGTGGCCAGTGATAGTGCTCTCGGCACGATAGGTTGAGTTAGGTTACGCTTCGTCAGGTTAGGTTGGGATGGTTAGGACAGGATATCTACGGCTTTTTTGCACTACGCTGCAATGCGGTGGACTTCTGCTCTCTGCTGCGCTGTAGCATATTCTGCTTGGCGCTGGGGAGGCCAGTAATAGTGGTCTCGACAGTTTAGGTTGAGATAGGCCACGTTTGGATATGTTACGCTTGACTAGGTTAGTTTACGCTACTTCGACTTTTTTGCTTTACACAGTTATTCCTTGAGTTCCTTTGGTCTTCCTTGCTCAAACTGCATTCTGCTTGGCTCTGTGGAGGCCAGGTGCAGTGGTCGCGGCACGTCATAATGATTTATGCTACGTTCTGTTAGGTTAAGTTAGGCCCGGTTAGGTTAGAATATCTGCGGCCTTTGTGCTATTCACTGCAACGCGGAGGGTTTTTGCGTTCTTCTGTGCTATATTATATTCTACTTGGATCTGAGGAGGCTAACAATAGTTGTCTCGGCACGCTAGGCTGTGCTGTGCTACGCTTCGATTTGTTACGTCTGGTGAGGATAGAATAGGATAGTCTAGACTCTTGCACTGTTCAAGGCTATCCGCGGATTTCTGCGCTCTACTGTGCTCTAGCACATTCTGCTTGGACCTGGGGAGGCGAGCAGTAGTGGTCCCGTGTCGTTAGGTTGAGATAGGTTACGTATCGTTAGGTTAGGTTAGGAAGGTTCGGTTAAGGCTTCTTTGACTTTTGCGCTATACACTGCCCTTTGTTGAATTTCTGCAAACTACATTGCTCTATTACACCCTGCTCGACTCTGGGCAGGCGTGCAATAGTGGCCGTGGCACGTTAGCTCGAGTTAAGTTACGTTTGGTTACGCCACGTAAGGTTGGGTTAGGGTAAGTTTGGTTAGGGTAGCTCTGACTTTCGTGCTATACACTGTCATTCGGTGGATATCTGTAATCTACTGTGGTCTACTTAATTCTGCTTGGCTCTGTGGAGGCCAGGAGCAGTTGTCGCGGCACGTTACATTGAGCTACGCTACGTTTTTCTAGGTCAGGTTAGGTAAGGTTCGCTTGGGATATTTTCGACTTCTCCGCTGCACACTGCCATCCGGTGGATTTCTGCATTCTACATTGCTCAAATATACCCCACTCGACTCCGGGGGCGGTCAATGGTGGCCCTGGCACGTTATGTTTTGTTACGTTACCATTAGTTAAGTTAGGCTAGGCTACGTTTGGTTAGGATGGCATCGACTTTCATGCTATACACTGCTATTAGTTGGATTCCTGTGACCCACTCTGCTCTACAACATTACTCTTGGGTCTCGAGAGGTCAGGACCAGCGGCCGGGGCACATTGCGTTCATCTATGCTAAGTTCTTTTACGTTACGTTATGACAGGTTATGTTAGGTTATCTCCAATTTTTGTGATGTACACAGTTATTCGGTGGATTTCAGTGGTCGACTGTGCAATGCTACATTCTGCTGGGCTCTGGGGATGCTAGGTGCTGTGGTTGTGGCACGTTTCGTTGAGCTATGCTACGCTTGATTTTGTTAGGTTAGGTCAGGCTAGGTTAGGATATATTCGACTTTGGTGCTATTCCCTGCAATGCGTTGGATTTCTGCGCACTACTGTGCTCTAGTACACTATGCTTGTCTCTGTGGAAGACAGCAACGGTGGTCTCGTCATGATGGGTTGGGTTGCGTTACGTTCGTTTGTGCCACGTTTGGCCAGGTTAGGATGGGCTACTTCGACTTCCGTGCTATACACTGCTATTTCGCGGTCCTCTGGCCTTTAATTTGTCCCAATATGCCCTGCTTGGCTTTGGCGTGTCCAGTGACAGTGGTCTCGGCACGCTAGGTTGAGCAGTGTTACATTCCGTTTGGTTAGGTCAGGAAGGCTCGGTTAGGGTTTCTTCGACTTTTGTGCTATAGACAGCTATTCGGAGGATTTCTGCGCCTTGCATTGCTCTACTATACTCAGCTCGACTCTGGGGGAGGCGAGAAATAGTGATCGCAGCACTTCTGGTTGTGTTCTGTTACGTTTGATTTGGTTAGTCTTGGCTAAGTTAGGACAGGTTACCATTGACTTTCGTGGTGTACACTGTTATTCGTTGCATTTTTGTGATGTACTGTGAACTGCTACACTCTGCTTCCCTCTGCGGAGGCCAGGAGCAATGGTAGTGGCACCTTGCGTTGAGATAACCTACGCTTGGGTTGGTTACGTTAGGTCTGGTTAGGTTAGGATATCTTCGACTCTTGTGCCATTCGCAGAAATGCGGAGGATTTCAGCGCTCTACTGTGCTGTAATTTGCTGTGTTTGGCGCTGTGGCTGCCAGCAATGGTTGTCTCGTCGCGTGAGGTTGAGTTAGGTTGCGTTTGGTAAGGTTACCTTTGGTGAGGTTAGTAAAGGATAGCTTCGACTTCTGCGCTATACACTGCTGTTCGGTGGATCTCTGCGCTTTACTGTGCTCTAGTATGCCTGGCTTGGCGCTGTGGGTGCCTGCAATGGTGGTCTCAGTACGTTATGTTGAGTTAGTCTTCGTTTGGCTAGGTTAGGTGATGACAGGCTAGATGAACATATTTTCGACTTTTGTGGTTTGCACTGCTGTGCCGCGGGTTTCTGCTCTCTGCTGTGCTCTAGTATATTCTGCGTTGATCGGGGGATGACATCAAGATTGGTGTAGGCACGTTAGGTTGAGTTAGGTTACGTTTGGTTATGATAAGCTTTATTTCATTAGGGTAGGTTACCTTTGACCTTTGCGCTATACGCTACTATGCTGTGGATAACTGCGCACTACATTGCTCTACTATACTCTCCTCTACTCTGGAGAGGACAGTAATAGCGGTCTCCGCACGTTTGGTTGTGTTGGGCTCCGTTAGCTTACGCTACGTTTGCTTTGGTTATGTTTGGATGGCATTGGCTCACGTGGTACACACTATTATTCGGTGCGTTTCTGCGCTCTACTGTGCTCTACTATGTTCTGCATGGCCATCGGGAGTGCAGCAGTAGCGGTCGCGGCTCATTACGTTGAATTAGGCTCTGCTTGGATAAGTTATATTCATTGTGGTTGGGTTTGGATAGCTGTGACTTACCTCCTCTACTCTGCGATTCTATGGATTTCTGCCCTGTACTCTCCTCTAATACGTTCAGCTTGTCTCTGGGAGGGCCAGCAATAGTGGTATAGACGCGTTACTTTGAGTTAGGTTACGTTTGCCAAGGTTAGGTTAGGTAAGGTTGGATTTGGATATCTATGACTTTTTTGATTTACACTGCCATGCGGCGGATTTCTGCGTCCGTCTGTGCTCTAATATGCTCTGCTTGGCTCTGATGAGGCCAGCAATAGCGGTCTCAGCACGTTAAGTTCAGTTTCGCTACGTCTGGTTATGTTACCATGCCTTGGATAAGGCCAGGGTAGCTTTGAGTTTCGTGGCATACAGTTTTATGCGTTGGATTTCTGCACCCAACTGTGCTCAAGCATATTCCGCTGCGCTCTGGCGAGGCCAGAAATAGTGTCCGCGGTAGGTTATATTTCGTTTTGTTGGTTTATATGAGCTAGCGCAGGATATCTCCCACTTCTGTGCAGTACACTGGAGTGCGGTCGACTTGTGCGCCCTACTGTGCTCTAGTATGTTCAGCTTGACTCTGTGGAGGCCAGCAATGGTGGCTTCGGCACGCAAGGTTGAGTTGTGCTACGCACGGCTTGGCTAGGTTCGGATATGTTTGGTTAGTATAGCTTTGAACTTTGTGCTGTACACTACTATTCGGTCGATACCTGCGCACTGCATTACTCTACAAGAATCTGCAAGTCTCTGGGGAGGCCAGCAATAGCGGTCGTGGCAAGTTTGGTTGAGTTATGTTGCGCTTGGTTATGGTCTGTTTGGTCGAGTTTGGTCAGGGCTGCAATGACTTTTGTGCCATACACTGCTATTCGGTGGATTTCTGCTCTCTGCTGTGCACTAGTGTATTCTGCTTGGCTATGGGGATTCCAGCTGTAACAGTCTCACTACGTTTGTCTGATTCATGTTGCGTTTGCTTATGTTAAATTTGGTTTCGCTAGGACAGCGTAGCTGTGACTTTTAATGATGTATACTGCATCTCGGATGATTTCTGCGCTCTACATTCTCTATTATAGACTGCTTGCCTCTCGGGTGGCCAGCAGTAGTGCTCGCCGCATGCTAGTTTGAGTTAGATTGCGTTTGGCTAGGTTGTGTTAATTTAGGCAGCTTTGACTTTTGTGCTACGCACTGCTATTCTTTGGTCCTCTGTGCTCCTCTGTGCGCCAACACGCTCTGCTTGTCTACGCGTACGCCAGGAATAGTGCTTGCGGCTCGTTAGGTTGAGTTACGTTAAGTTCCGTTAGGTTAGGTTTGGCTACGTTAGGATAGTGTAGCATCGACTATTGTGCTGTGCACTGCGATTCTATGGACTTCTGCGCTCTACTCTCCTCTAAGATGTTCTGCTTGTCTCTCAGGAGTGCAGCAGTAGGGGCCCCGGCAGGTTAGGAGGTGTTAAGCTAGGCTTTGTTACGTTACGTTCGGTTAGGTTAGGGTAAGATAGCTTTGACTTTTTGCTATACACTGCTATACGTTGAATTTCTACTCTCTACA
>NW_016924903.1:0-350 GCF_001483705.2 Eufriesea mexicana
TTTTTTTGGGTTACATTAGGATATCTTTGACTTTCGTGATATAAGCTACAACACTATGGACCTCTGCGATCTACTCTACTCTAACATGCCCTGCTTGGCAATGGAGAGGCCAGCAATAGTGGGCTAGGTAAGTTTGGTTGGGATTGGTTACATTTAGTTAGGGCATGTTAGGCCTGGTTGGTTAGGATATCCATATCTTTACTGCTATACAATACATTGCGGCGTATTCCTGCTCTCTACTTTCCTCCAATGCATTCTGCTTGGATCTCAGGTGGTCAGCGGTAGTGGTGTAGGCATGTTAGATGGAGTTATGTTACATTCGGTTATGTTACGCTTGGGTAGATTAGGGC
>NW_016924904.1:0-363 GCF_001483705.2 Eufriesea mexicana
CGACTGACCTGACCTGACCTGACCTGACCTGATATGACATGACCTGACCTGCAGTGAACTGACTTCAACAGACCTGGCCTGACCCGAACGGACCTAACCTGGCGTGACATATCCTGACCACTCCTGACTGATCGGACCTGACCTGACCTGAGCTTACCAGACCTGACCTGACCTGGCTTGAACTGACCTAACACGACCTGGCCTCGTCTGGCCTGACTTGGCCTGACCTGACCTGGCCTGACGTGACAAGATCTGATCTGACCTGAACTGGCCTTACCTGGCCTTACCTGGCCTGACATATCCTGATCATACCTGACTGATCTGACCTGACCTGACCTGACCTGAACTGTCCTGAACTGACCT
>NW_016924905.1:0-857 GCF_001483705.2 Eufriesea mexicana
CATCCATACATCCATACACCCACACGACCATACATCCATAATTCCATCCACCCATACACTCATGCATCTATACATACATCCATAAATACATCCATACATACATCCATACACACATCGATACATACATCCATACATTCTCCCATACATGCATCCACACATACATGCATAATACACCCTTTCATACATCCATACATACCTACACACGTCCGTACAACCGTCCATCCATACCTCAATCCATCAATACATCCAAACACCCATACAGACATCCATCCGTACATGCATCCATCCATCCATCCACCCCTCCATACATCCATCCACCCGTATATCCGCCCATCCATACATCCTCCCATTCATACATCCATCGATCCATAATTCTATCCATTCATACACCCATACATGTATACATCCATATAATATATCCACACGTCGAAACACATAAAAACCCGTCCATTCGTACTTCCATCATTCGATACATCCATCCATCAAAACATCCACACATCCATACATCCATCGATATATACATCCTTCCATTCATACATTCATCCGCCAATCCATCCACCCCGCCATGCATACATACGCATATCAATACAGAGATCCATACAGACACACATACATTCATTCGTACATTGGCCCTTCCATACACGCATCCATACATCCATCCATCCATCCACCCATCCATACATCCATCCATCCAAGCTTCCACCCAACCATACATCCATTGATCCATACATTCTTCCATCCATACATCCATCCACCAATCCATCCATCCCTCCATGCATGCATACATATATCAGTACATACATCCAAACATACACCCATACTTACATCCATAAATACATCCATACATACATCCATAA
>NW_016924906.1:0-231 GCF_001483705.2 Eufriesea mexicana
TATCCGTACACACATCCATACATTCACCCATCCGTACATATATCCGTACACACATCCATACATAAACCCATCCATACATCAATCCACTCATACGTCCATCCATCAGTACATCCATACAGATATGCATCCATACATTTGTACATCCGTACATTCGTACATACATACATACATAAATCCATATATCCATACATCCATACATCCATCCGTTATACATACATCTATACACACATC
>NW_016924907.1:0-476 GCF_001483705.2 Eufriesea mexicana
GGGATCTAGCAGATTAGTGTGGAGCACAGTTGAAGGCATGAACCCACGGAATAACTGTGTATATCTCGAAAGTCAAAGATATACTGACCAATCATGATCAAACTTGACCTAACCTTTCGTAACATAACTCAACCTGCCGTGACACGACCACAACTCCTGGCATCCCGAGAGTCGAGCAGAGTATAGTAGAGCAATGAGGGGCGCAGAAATCCACCGGACAGCAGTGTACAGCACAAACTTCAAAGCTATCCTATCCCAAACTGCCCAAACGTAACGTAATCAAAAGCAACCTAATAGAGCCCAACGTACCCAGACAACTATTGCTGCGCTCGTCAGAGCAAAGCAGAGCATATTATAGGAGAGTAGAACGCAGAAGGCCGGAGAATGGCAGCGTATGGTACAAAAGTCAAAGATACCCAAACCCAAACCAAAGAAACCTATCCTAACCAAACGTAACGTAACTCAACCCAACGAGC
>NW_016924908.1:0-220 GCF_001483705.2 Eufriesea mexicana
CAGATTCTATAGTATTGCAATGGCTATAGCGCGCCAATAGAATATTTCCTCCTTATATATACAGGAAACTAAGCTCACCACTATATTACACGAAAATGTCAATAAAATTGATTTTTCCAGCCTGATCCTATAGCAATGCACCGGCCATAGCACGCCAATAGAATCTTTCCTCCTTAGTCATGCAAGAAAGTTAGCTCATCACTGTATTAATAGGAAATGT
>NW_016924908.1:276-522 GCF_001483705.2 Eufriesea mexicana
ATAGCTCGCCAGTAGAATCTTTCCTCCCTATTTATAGATGTAAGTTAGCTCACCAAGGTATTGGCCGAAAATGTCAATGAAATTGAATTTTCGAGACAGTTGCTATAGCACTGCAATGGCTATAGCACGTCAGTAGATTCTTTCCTCATTATTTCTGCAACAAAGTTAGCTCGCCACGATATTAGTGAAAATGTCAATGTAATTGTATTTTCGAGCCAGATCCTACTGCACTGCATTAGCTATAGC
>NW_016924909.1:0-335 GCF_001483705.2 Eufriesea mexicana
GTTAGCTCACCACGATATTAGTCGAAAGTGTCAATAAAATTGAATCTGCCTGGCACATTCTATCTCATTGCAATGGCTATAGCACGCCAGTGGAATCTTTCCTCCTTATTTATGAAAGAAAGGCAGCGCACCACAATGTTAGCAGAAGATGTCAATAAAAGTGAGTTCTGCAGCCAGATTCTGCAGCCTTTCAGCAGCTATAGCACGCCAATAGAATAATTCATCCTTGTTTATGAAAGAAAGGTAGCTCACCACGATATTAGTCGAAAATGTCTGGAAAATTGAATTTTCCAGCCAGATTCCAGAGCATGGCAACGGCTAGAGCACGCCAATAG
>NW_016924909.1:418-643 GCF_001483705.2 Eufriesea mexicana
AGGCACATTCAATATCATTGCGATGGATATTGCACGCCAAAACAATCGTTCCTCCTTATTTATGCAAGAAAGGAAGCGCACCAGAGTATTATTCGAAAATGTTAATAAAATTGAATTTTCCGGCCAGATTCTATAGCATTGCAATGGTTATAGCTTGCCAATATTATCTTTCCTCCTTGTTTATGCAAGAAAGTTAGCTCACAACGATATTAGTCGAAAATGTCA
>NW_016924909.1:658-969 GCF_001483705.2 Eufriesea mexicana
TTGAACTTTCCAGTCAGATTCTATAGCATTGCAATGGCAATAGCACGCCAATAGAATCTTTCCTCCTTATTTATGCAAGAAAGTTAGCTCTCCACGATATTAGTCAAAAGTGTCAATAAAATTGAATCTGCCAGGCACATTCTATACCATTGCTATGGCTATAGCACTCCAAAAGTACCTTTCTTCCTTATTTATGCAAGAAAGTTAGCTCACCACAATATCTGTCGAAAATGTCAATGAAATTGAACTTTCCAGGAAGGTTCTATAGCATTGCAGTGCCTATAACATGCCAACAGAATCTTTCCTCCTTG
>NW_016924910.1:0-202 GCF_001483705.2 Eufriesea mexicana
TAACAGGTTATAGATTTTGAATAGACTTATTCTCTGGCAAGTAGACGGCTGTACTTGCCATTTTATTGAAGGCGTTAGACGATCTTTTCAGCAAGCAATAACAGGTTACAGATTTCGAATAGACCTATTCCCTGCAAGTAGATGGCTGTACTTGCCATTGGTTGCAGACGTTAGGCGGCGTATTAACCAAGCTATAACAGAT
>NW_016924911.1:0-5330 GCF_001483705.2 Eufriesea mexicana
TACGGGCCGCGCGCGCAGGCCGGCGGTGGAGCTCGCTTGCTACGGCGCTCGCGCAGGCGCATCCCGCCCGGCCGCCACGGGGATCTTACGCTCGAGCTCCTCGAACTTAGAATCGATTCTGAGACTGGGTGCCGCGAGGGCAGCCGCCATACCGAACTCGGGCGCCGGTGCTGCTGCTCCAGCGCCCGCGGACGCACGCACATTTCGAACGTGCGCGGGGTAGACGATTACCCGCCTCCACTCCTGAGCCAGCTCCGCGCGCAATGAGGCGATCACCGCCTGCTGGGAGATATCCTTCGCCCGCAGACTGGCGATATCCGCCATCAGCACGCAGACCCACTCCGCCATCGTCTCCTGGGAACGGCCGGCTGTTACTTGGAGACTCATCACCCCTGCCGGCCGTATCCAACACCCTGGCGCACATACGGAAGGCGCGAACGTATGGGACGTGCAGGTTTTTACTCGTGTCTGCCATCGTTTCTATCCTCGCGCAATTCTCGGATATAACGGCAGACAGTTCCACAACAGACAGCGGACGGTGCACTCTGGCGCGCACCTCCAGTATGGGGAGGGTCGCCTTCGTCCGGCTTATGCTGGTGGGTTTCGGGGCGACATTGACACCATCCAAACCTCCGAATGGGTCACATTCCTCCAACACCGCCCTCCGCGGGCGCTTCGCCGTCTACGCGGGGGGACACGCACGAAGACGACGTTTCGCCGTCGCCCGTGACTCTGACGGCATCTGCGAAGGATTAGCATTCCCATCGAGGTCCGCTGGCAGCGCCTTACACAATGCGGTGCTACGAGTCACGCCCCGCGTAGCACCTGCAGTAGTGCTAATTGCCCTGTCCTTTGAAGAGGGAATCTCCACTGGAGCCGCGTCGACACCACTAACTGTAACCGTACCTTCACTCTTCGGTAAATTGCCCGTCCTCCCAGGGATGATTACCACTGTACGTGTTGCGAGCCGCTGCTCCGCCGCTTGCACTGTAGCGTGACCCTCGGCCGAGGTATCCCTCACTGGGCAGGCGCGCGGCTCTGCGGCAGACAATGTGGAACGTCCCTCGACTGCCTGCGACGTAGCGGCGTCCACAACTTCGTTGATGCCACGAATAAAGGAAAAAGAAAACTTCCAAACAAGTTCAATTTTTATCGTCACCACGGCACACTCCGCGACGCGAGTCCCCGGCGACGAGCACCCACGCACCACACGCACAGAGTGGCACTAACGCACGCGCCAGAAAACGTACTTTTCCGCCGAAAATACCTCCCACTAGTAGGAGCATCGTGAACGCGTCCGTCTTGCTCGACATTCAGCGCGGCATTCCCAACCAAACGCAACCTATACTAACCCAGCGTGGCGAGTCCGAAACTGCTGGCCTCCCCGGAGCCATGCAGAATACGCTAGAGCGCAGTGGAGCGCAGAAAGCCACCAAATAGCAGCGCACAGCACAAAAGTCATGGGTACCCTGCCCCAACCTTACCCAACGTAACCTAACAAAACGTAGAATAACTAAACCTAACGAGCCTAGACCACAATTTCTGGCCTCCCCAGAGCCAAGCAGAACATATGAGAAAACAGTAGAGTGCAAAAATCAACCGGATATATGTGTATAGCCAAAAGTCAAATCTACCCTGTCCTAACCAGGACAAGCGAAATGTAACCAAACGTAAGCTATCACACCCTAGAGTGCCGATACGACTATTCCAGTCCCCCAAGGGCCGAGCAGGTCATATTTGGGCAATATGGCGTGCAGAAACCCACCGAACAGCGGTATATATCGCAGAAGTCAAAGATATGCTATCCTAACCTAACCAAGCGTAACGAAACAAAACGTGAACTAACTCATCTTGACGTGCCATGACCATCATTGCTGCCCCCCCCCCCAGAGCCAAGCAGAACATATTAGGGCAATGTAGAGCGTAGCAGTCCACTGAATAGCGGTGTATAGCACAGATGTCGAAGATAACCCATCTTTGGTTAACCAAACGTAACAACGCCAAACGCGACGTAACATGACATAACGTTCCGAGACCGCTATTTCTGTTGTCCCCAGCGACAAGCAAAATATACTAGAGCACACTAGAGCGAACATTTCCACCGAATAGCGGTGTGCAGCGTAAGAGTTCAAGCTACCCAGACATAACCTATCCAAACGTGACACGACCAACCACTGTATATCTCGAATTAATGTTTCGAGACCACTATTGCTGGCCTCGCCAGAGCTAAGCAGAACATACTAGAGCGCAGCGGAGCACAGAAATACACCGAACGACATCATATAGCAGGAAAGGGAAAGCTATCCAAACCTAACCCAAGCTAACATAAACTGGCATATTATAGCCTATCAAAACCTAACGCGCCGCAGACGCTATTTCTGACCTCGCCGCAGTAAAACGCAGAATATTAGATTACAGTAGAGCGCAGAAATCCACAGAATTGCAGTTTACAAAACAAAAGTGAAAGATATCCTATCTTAACCAAACCAAGCGTAACATAACTCAACATATCGCGCCACGACCACCTTTGTTGACCTCCCCTGATTCGAGCAGAATATAGTAGGGCACAGTAGAGCGCATAAGTACACGGAATAGCGGTGTGTAGCACAAGAGTCGAAGCTATCCCATCCTAACCTAGCCAAGCGTAACATAACCAACCGTCATATATCTGAAACTAACGTGCCTAGGCCACTATTGCTGGCCTCCCCAGAGTCAAGCAGAACAGACTGGAGCTCAGTGGAGCACAGTAATCCACGGAACAACAGTTTATACCACGAAAGGGAAAGCTAAGAGAATCCAAACCTAACACTAGCTACCATAACATATCCAAACGTTGCCTAACTTAACCCAACCTGCCGAGACCACTATTACTGGCTTCCCCAGATTCGGACGGAGTATAGGAGGGCAATGTAGAGCGTAGGAATCCACGGAATATCGGCGTACAGCGCAAAAGTCAAAGCTGTTCTGTCCTAACCTGAGCAATCGAAACATTACCAACGTAACATAACCAAACGTAATTTAACTATACCTAACGTGCTGAGACCGCTAATGCTGCCCTTCCCCGAGACAAGCGGAATACGATAGAGCACAGTAGAGCACTGAGGTCCAAACATTATCCGTGTTCAGCACAAGAGTCAAAGCTATCCTCACCTAGACCAACTGAACCAAACCAAGCCGTACGCAATATAACTCCACCTAACGTGCCGTGGCCAGTATTGCTGGACACCGCCGGGTCAAGCAGAGCATATTAGAGGTGAACGGATCGCAGGAATCCATAGAATCACATTGTATAGTAGAAAAGTCGAAGCTGTCCAAATCTAACTTAAGCGAACATAACATAGCGAAACGTATCCTGCCTCAACCCAAGGTGCCGAGATCACAATTACTGGCTTCCCCAGAGCCAACCGGAATATACTGGAACACAGTAGAGCGCAGCAGTCTACCGCCTTCCAGTATAAGACACAGAAGTCAAAGATACCCTAACCAAGCACAGATAGACCCAACCGAACCGAACGTTACCTAACTAAACATAACGCACTGCGGCCACAGTTTTTGGACCCCACAGAGCAAAGCAGAGCGTGCTTGATCACATTAGTGTGCAGAAATCCACCGAATATCAGTGCGTAGCACAAAAGTCAAATCTATCTTGGCCTTAGCTAACCAAACGTAACATAACCTAACGTAACGTAACTCAACCAAACGTGCTAAACCACTATTGCTGGCACCTTCGAAGCCAAGCAGAATATGCTAGAGCTCAGTAGAACGCAGAATGCCACCAAACAGCAGTGTATATAACAAATGTCAACGGTATCCTGACATAACCAGACCAAACCTAAGCTAATCAAACGCAGACTGACCAAACCTAATGAGCCGAGGCCACTGTTGCTGACCTCCCAAGTGCCACGGAGAATATAACAGAGCATAGTAGATAGGGGAAGACCGCCGCATTGCAGTGTAAACAACAATAGTCATGGCCGCCCTAACGAAAACTAACATAACCTAACATTTCCACACGTAAATTAGCTCAACCTAACCTACTGATTCCACTACTTCTGGCCACCAGAGATCCAAGCAAGGCATATTAGAGCACAGTAGAGCGCAGAAGTCCACCGAATACCAGTGCATAGCGCAAAAGTCAATGCTATCCCTTCCCAACCTAACCAAACGTACCATAAGCGAACGTAACCTAACTCAAACTAACGTGCCAAGACTACTATTGCCGACCTCCGCAGTGACAAGCAGAATATGGTAGGGCACGGAACAGCTCAGAAATCAACAGCATTGCTCTTCATATCGCAAGAGTCAAGGACATCCTGCATTGACTTTTGATATACGCAGGCATCCGGTGGATTCCTGCGCTCTACATTCCTCCAGTATGTTCTGCTTCTCTCTGGGGAGGCCAGCAATAGTAGTCTGGGCACCTTATTCTAAGTCACGATACGTTCAGTTGTGTTAGGCTAGGGCAGGGTAGGATAGGATATCCTCCACTTTTGTGCTATACACTGCAATGCGGTGTATTAGAGCGATCCACTGGGCCTAGTATATTCTGCATGGCTCTTGGGAGGCAAGCAATAATGGAATGGGCACGTTTGGTTGAGATAAGCTATGTTCGGTTATGTCAAGTTTGGACTTGGATGTCAAGTTACGATAGGGTTGCTTCGACTTTGGTGCTGTACATTGCTATTTGGTCGATGCCTGCGCTCTGCATTGCTCTTCTAGCTTCTGCTTGACCCTCGGGAGGCCAGCAATAGTGGTCGTTGCAGGTTCGGCTCAGCTAGGTTAGGTTTGGTTTGCTTAGGGAAGGATTAGTTTGGTTAGGAATCCTTTCACGTTTGTGCTCTACACTGCTCTTCGGTGGACTTCTACGGTCTACTGTGTTCTGGTATTTTCTGCTTGGCTATGGGAGGCCAGCGATGTAGGTCGCGACTCGTTAGGATTTGTCATTCTACGTTTGGTATGGTTATGTTACGCCTGGTTAGGGCTGAGCGCCTGTGACGTTTGAGATATACATTGCTATTTGGCGGATTTCTGCGCTCTACATTGCTCTACTATACCCTACTCGACTCTGGGGAGGCCAGCAATAGGGGTCGCGGCTCCAGAGGCTCTGCTTGGCTACGTTTGGTTAGGTAAGGTTGGATTAGGTTTGGTCAGCATTGCTTTGACTTTTGTGCTATGCGCTGCTATCCGGAGAATTTCTGCGCCCTACTGCGCCCTAGTATGTTTCGCTTGTCTCTGGAGAGAGCTGCGATAGTAATCTCAGCACGATAGATTCCGTTAGCTTACGATTGGTTATGTTACGTTTGGCTAGGTTAGGATAGGATAGCTTCGAC
>NW_016924912.1:0-9379 GCF_001483705.2 Eufriesea mexicana
CTTATAGGATGTTTAATTTAATAATTAATACTTACATGAGCGATAGGTTTTGTATTTTTTGTATCTAATGATTATTTATTTTTATTATAGTAGATATGTTTGCTATAAATAACTGTTTTTCTTGCATAGTATTCTTATTATTTTATAATAAATATATACTAACACAAGAAAGCGTAAAAAATAAATTTTTTTATTTACAATTTTATTTAAAATGTTTTCATAGGCGAAAAATGAATACAAAATAAAAAATAGAATGAAGAAAGAAATTGTTATGGTTCAGAGAATGGATCCCGGATCTTGAGTATATGAATTCTTAAATGTCGGCATTGGACTATAATTTCATTTTGGAAATAGTTGGAAATAAGTCGATAATTAACGCAGTATTAAAACTTTAATCTTTAATTAAATATCTCAAAAGTTATTGAGTAGTTGCGTTGTAACTATAATGATATATTTTCTTAAACTGCATGACGCAATCTATGAATCTGTAGAATTTCAACTAAATCGGTGCCTCCAAGGACTTGCACTCTCCTTGTAAGCTGTACAAGGTCGTGCTTTTGATACAAAATGTTGGCAATAGAGTAAGTAGTGTAAGAAGTTTGTAGACCGGATACATAGCCGCAATCACGTTTTAAGAGCTGGAAATCGAAATCGTTTTCTAAGACTACTTTCGGGAAAGCATTGCCAATCTAAGCGTGACGCAGTTCTCGTAGGTGCACTCTATTCAGCAAAATTTTCTTCGGTTAGTTTGCAAGCTCCAGACCGGACTTGCGAGTATACGATATTCGATTACTTGCAATTAGAATTTTATTCCATATCGAATTGGTAAAAGTTGGAAATAAATTGCATTTCATATTTTACGAAAATTACAACGCGTAATGGATCAAAGTAAACGAAAGGACACGGTTCCCGATACGTTTCGCGAATAATCGTATCGTTGGCGAGACGCAGAGTTCGAAAAGTTGGGTTGTCGATGAAATTGGACGTGGAGGAAAAGGGAGAGAGAAAGGATAATTAGAGATAAAAGGAAAAATTGAGGAAACACGCGGGTGTCGTATAGATGTAATTGTGATATGTAAATGTACGTGGGATATTTGGAAGTAACGGTTGGGTTTCGCAAGGTGTGCCATAGTCGAAAAGGTGGGGGTGGGATGGCGCGTTCGGGCGCGAGCTCTCATACGGGTGGAAAAGTGACGGGGTCGCGGCGGTGGGGATTAGCAGCCGCGAAGCAGCAGTGCGTCGCGACGCTGCCTGCCACGCGGTTGCTGCTTCTCTTACCTTCATCTTTTTCTCACTTTCAAACATTTTTCTAATTAGTAACCAATCTAGTGGATTCTCCTTTTCTTTTCTCCACTTCTTGCCCTACCTTCTCGTTCTTCTGTTCTATCGCTCTTTCTTCCGACTTCACCTCCTTTCCTCTCCATTTGCTACGTCGTTTCCTTCGTTTCTCCTTCCTTTTTCTTACCCTTCCTTTCCTTTCTTTCCTAGCTTCCCTTGCTTCTCTTACCCCCTTTCCCCGATCAGATTCACTCACCCTCTTTTACACACACACACACACACATACACATACACATACATATATACAAACACGCGCGCCCTCCCCCCTCCCCCCAAACACACACAATCACTCTCTCTCTCTCTCTATCTATCTATCTCCCTCACCCTTTGAACCCTTTTACTCGTTATTCAGCCTCTTTTCTCCTTCCGGTTGATATCGTACCATCTACTTTTATATCCTTCATTCCTTCCATGAATCTCGTCTTCGATTTCCCACCCTGCCGTATTTTCCTATGTTCCCGTTTCTTTCCCCTCTGTTCTGACCTCGTTTAGAAATTTCCCCGTTCGAACCGTGAAGGTCTTTTCCTTCGTGATCGACAAATTTTTATTACGCGCGTACGTAAAGTACAGAGACGTAGGAACCTCATTTGCCGGTGATTGTCAGCCAATCGTCGAACGTGGACATCGAGGAAGGAAAAGGAGAGCACCACCATCGAAAATTTGGGACGGACGGCGTTCACCAGTGAACGTAAACACGGTAAAATTTAACCGATCATGGATGTCGTTCGTCGAAAAGTTGTTTCTTAAGTAGCGTGTGTTAAAAATACGAACGAGACAGAGGACAAAATTCTCCTCTGTTTTGGTGAGTATTTTGCAATTCGTTTCTTCTCTCTCTCTCTCTCTCTCTCTCTCTCTCTCTCTCTCTCTCTCTCTCTTTCTGTCACTTACACTCACTCTATTCTCTGTGTGTATATATATAATATATACATGTACATAGTCCGTTTATCGACTGTACGAAATCGTTGGAAATTATGCTCGTCTAGGGTATATATCCATCTCGATTCTGACATTAGAAGCATGTAAACGTTTGTCGGACAAATAGATAGCGAAAAGAAAATACAAGAACGACATGCTACGCATTTATTCGTACAGTGAGGCTCATTCTTTATAGACGTGTTTAATCCCGTTGTAAAAACCGCATTTGATAATTTAACGTTGCTCGACGATTAAAGCACGGGCGTGTGTGTAATATACGTAAGCAACTGGAACCGTTGTCGCGGTGCTTTCCGGGTTAATCTTTCGATGAAACGGAGTCCCTTTGTTTTCCGCGAGCCGTTTGGAAAATGAACAAAAGAGCGTTTACATAAAGCGAGTTCATCTCATCTTTTCGCGTGAATTATTCGTTCGGTGGTTTCGCTGGAATCGCGTATCAGATCTCGCATGAACGGCAAAAGTTTTTCCAGTTATATCTCGTAAGCGAGAAAGATCGAATCGACTATCTCGCGGGCGTTTACCGAATCGCGTTATCGGATCTATAATCGGAGATGTAAACGAAGCAGCTTTGAAGAACTAAACCGGTGGAGAGTGCGCTATCGCGTTAAGAGAGGAAGGTGACAAGATGACTCCGATTGGAGAAACCTATCGAACGATATCTCGAGCGATATCTGTCGCTGCGTCTTACTTATATCGAGCTTCGGTCAAGGTTACTATTCACCCTGTCGGCAACGGGGTCGAAACGAGCCGTCCTGGGTCATCTCTATGAATAACGGCTCAGACTCTTTGCCACTTTCTAAGATTTACCTGTAACTGAATATATCTAAAGAAATGCAGGAGAAAAATTGGAGTTTCGCAAGATCTGTAAGGTAACGGTACTATGAACGACACGGTGAAGGAAAATACCAAGTTTCGAGATAGAGCGTTCCTTACATACCGTATATATATATATATATATACGTATACCGTTGTACGAACGAAAATTTCTCGCGAGAATACTATCGAATCGCGATAGGGAAAGCTATTACGGCAAGTTTCTCGGTTACCATCGCGAATGGTCTCCGCCCATCGTTTCACGGTCCAGCATGACAAATATATATATATATATATGTATATATATACTGGCCATAGTACGAAGCGTATATCGAAGCGATAAGAATTGTCTAGAGTTGGTTATTCAACCGAAGCGAATCAACCGACGAATCATCGTGCTCGTACGATCTTGTCCCTTTTCGAAGGTACGCAGAAGGAGGGAAAAGTTTTGCTCGACCTAATTTTAAAGCTTTTGAAAGTTCGGTAGAGGGTCAATTATAAATACCGTCTATGTTAATGCTTAAGTCGTTTGAATGTCGAAGCTGTCCAGCCTTTCACGCTTTTCAAGCTTTTCACGCTTTTCGGGCATCGTTTGCTCCGTCTCGGTGAAGAAAGCTCCACACGTCGACCCGAGCTTTATCCCGAGAGGAACCGTCTTGGGATCGAAAGTACATGCGCGATAGATGGAATTAAGATAGACGGATAGATAAAATAAATGGTTCGTTAAGGAAAGCGGGTGAAGTAGAACGTTGGAGGATGGTAAAACAGCAAAAAGAGAAACGGTTAGACAGATGGAACGGAATGGATCGACCGTAAAACTCGTTCTCTTCATTTCCGCGTTAACTTCTTGCCTTTGTATCGTACTCCCGTAGTTTAATTGTCGTGGATTAATCGATTTCTGTCCTGTGGCAGCTGAAAATTTTGAAAATTCTTGCTATTATTCGGAAAGTCTCGTCTCGTCTTCTCGCTGAATTATTATTATTAATACGATAATCGATTAATAGTCGGATCAATGAGTTTGTACGTGCTTGGTTGAATCTTGGTTGTCAAGTCCGCGAGGTAAAAGGAAGAAGGGCTAATCAAGATCCGTAGAAGCGAACGAGAGAAGGGAGAACGCTTCGTTTAGGGGTAGTAATTTTAATCGAAAGGTCAACGGTCAGTATCGAAGATTTTTCTGAAAGTCTAATTTTTCATTTTTCTGAAAGTAAAGAACGGGAGGAAAGAAACCGAGAAGAAAAGAGTTATAACGATTAAGCCGTGAATTTCACGTTTCGTAGCGCGATCGCGATAAGATTCCTGGCCGTTGCCCACTATGCGTGTAACTAAATTTCGCGACGCATCGTTTAACTTTATTCGATTCCACGAGGAAAAGTGAAACGGTGCTCGTATATAGGTCGATGCGCGAACACGAGTAACGCGCTGTTCACATGTTCGACCAGGTAACGCGTGACTGGTGTCCCACGGGAAAACGCTATCTCTGTTTACGTACGTAACGACCAAGCAACCATGCACGACGTGTCTCTTGCTATGAAACCAGATTATTTACGGTAGATACAGCCGGGAAGGAGGTAACGGGAGGGAACAGAGGTCACAAAGAAAACAACATACGCGGGAAAAAAGGCGTAGGTGAGCGTTAAAAAGGAGGAAAGGAAGGCAGGAAGGATGCCAGGATGGATGGTACGGGTGAGAGGAAATGGGCGGTATCGATTAATCAGAGAAATACAATCGATACTGCAATCTCGATCTTTTCTCCGTTCCGCGAAACTTTTGTCAGGATCGACAAAAGAATTGATCACCGCTTCGTTTATTCCTGGCTCGTTCTCAACCACCAATTCCCTTACGCGTGTGGAAAACGGGAAATGCGCGCGCAACGGAAAAAGGGAAGGCATATTTTAAATACCGTATGGTGCACGATACGCTGTCACTTTCTTTTTATTTTCTTGCAACCTTGGTATTTCCGTTAGAGAAAAATGATAGACGGCGATGGAGACACGGGAAAATTGGTAATGCGCTAATTCACTCGAACGAATGTTTCTCTTTCAAAGGTGGCTTGGCATGGAGCAAAGGGACGTAATTTTAACAGCAGTTTTCGGAACGATCGGAGCTCTGGTGATACTGGTGGTTTTCGGTGTGGCTGCCTGGCTTTACCTTCGAGCGATGAAGTCCAAGCAACGGGACAACGATCTCGAACAGCAAAACGAACATGGGGAAAATTTTAGCGATAATCGACATGGACGATCGACGAAGAAAAACGGTCTTTTAAGTCTCAAGACTCCTTTAATTAGTACGAAATCTTTTGGGTAAGCGCTAACGTCGATTTCATTTTATGTCCTACTTCTTCTATCGAGCACGACCATTCATTTCTTGAACTTTTCCTTGGATTTTTTCTTGGAGAAAAAGGCAAACATCTCGATGCGAAATTTTAGACTTTAAGCGAAAGCAACGAAGATGTTAGGAGTATTGTGGACGACAGAGCGCGCGCGACAGAGAAAGAGAGGGAGGAAGAAGGTGATCCGTTGATAAAACAGATTTATCGCCTGTTGTTTATTACCGACCGAGGAAAGTAGTTTGACCAATGAACCGTCGAATATAGTCGATCTTACCGACAATTGAAAATTTCGTGCTCCCTCGAGTCGTTTGGCTACACGGATTCGACTAACCGAACGATCGATGGATTTTTCTCGGCCTATCGCAATAATATACCGACGTGTACATTTCTGCACTCGATTCTCCGTCCTAGTAAAAATAAGAAACTTGGAAAAAAGGTAGGAAATGACAGCGAGACAAAGGAACAACTAAGTTATAGGTAATGTTGCGCGCGTAGTTTTTCTTCGATCTCATTCGAGCTCGTCTCTTCGAATCGGCGTATCTACGAAAAAAGATACTCGATGATCATTCGTGGTATCCAAGGTGGTATTTTCGAGGCGTAAATGTCATTTTTCTAAATAAATTTGATATACCAATTGGAATCGTATGCTGGCCGGTATCGCTCGTTCGTTTGAATCGTAGAAAAAGCAAAAGACAAGAAACGAAAAACGGCAAAGAAAAATAGAAAATACGAAATATACAAAATGAAGCATCGTGAACGAACGTGGAGCGAATTTCAAAGGATAATCGTTCGCCTCGATCAGTCGCTGGAGTCGCGTATTCGTTTGCTATTATCGCTAAGAACAATGATCGAGTACTCGAAACTCGTGAACTTGATCGATCGAGAAAGTCGGAAAAAATCGCCAACGACGAGAAACTGAAGAGGTAGTGCGCTATAAATTCCGTAATTCCCGACAAGGTGCCAATTGGAAACCTGCCAAGTAGTCTGGTGTTTCGCAGCACTTAAATCGGCGAAATGCAACAGATATGCCACTTGTTACGTTACATACTACATAACTACTGTCTTGCGTTAGAACTTGTATAGCAGTTACGATCCGTTATGATTTTTATTCCCTTGGACGAGTCTTCACGATCTCTTGATCCTCGTTAGAAACTTTCATCGAGTAGAGAACTTTGCCCGTTACTTATTGCCGCTTTTCTTCATATGAAACGAACAAAGAAGAATGTAAAGTTCACCTTGGCCCAGTATCGCTGGTGATTAAACGCGTTTGACGGACACACTTCGAAACAACGTATAATTAATTTACAGCTCGACATGGCAGCGTTGTAACGCAACGATAGGAAACTACTCTCCCAGGGCAACTACCCTAAATAAACGACTCATCTATGTAGTGTTGAGCACGCTATCCCTAGAATTCGAATATCTTTACCCGTTTTGAAAATAGCGCGTTGATATTCGTACATAAGTCGACTGCGTGATCGTAAAGAAATTCTAATTATCTGATTACTAATTTTATCTGAATCGGGAGAAAAATGAGAAAATGAGAAAATGAGAAAATGAAAGGAGATCGAAACGAGTAATGGTAACGGTTGATTGCGGTTTATCGATATAACGCGAATAACGTGACGGAACGGATGTCGTGTTTAGGAAGAGGAGCCAAGAGGGTGAAAGATGAAAGATGAGAGCGGAAAATAAAGTGAAAGCTGGGCAAGGATCGGGGGTGAAAGAGGTAGAAACGAATGTCAAAATGTGACGCGGCGAAATGACAAGGCGAGACGAGTAGAAAGAGTGGATGAAAGAAGAATAACGAACAAGCTCGAAATGGCGAAGGAGGGAAAGAAGCGCGGACGACAGTGACGATTTGGTCGGGGTATGGAGAAGCTAGCGGTATAACAAAGGCACACGTCGGCCGATGTAGGATCGGTTGTCGGTAAAGGGTGGTAGTAGGTAGGAGAAGCGGAACGGTAGGCGAAAGGGTAGGCGAAACGGTAGGCCAGTAGGATAGCGAGGAAGGATAGCGAGGTAGGAGCAGAGTCAAGAGATACGCCGAGGAAGGAAGCAGTGCGAGGGAGAGAATGGAAAGCGGAGAGTTTGGGAGAGTATAGTTGATCCTGGCAAGGGTGGGAGGAGAAGTTAAGGTCCAGGAATAGTCTAGTCGAAAGGTGGGGTGCGGGGAAAGATCGGCGTGGAACACGGGGTGGTAGAAACGGTTGGAACGAGGGCAGTGGTAGGAGAAGGAGGTGCCACGGAGAGGAGTGAAGCGGGACGAGGAGGAGAGAAAGGAAGGACAAAGTGGGGGTTGGTCATAGGGGTAACGGTAGGATTCTGGGGGTTGAAAGCAGCTGAGAGCAGTGTACGAGTAGGTCATACCACAGAGGAGAGAGGTAGTTCGCGTTTAGCAAACGGCTCGTACGTTCAGTTGGACGAAACGTATAATAGTCGTTCGACCAGTTCTTTACATTTTTCATTCGTATCTTCCTCCAAGAATATCTCGTCACTGATATCGATTGTTAATTTTTCCTTGCTGGTGTTACCGTCGTTGTTGTTGTCGTCGTCGTCGTCGTTGACATCGCCGTCGTCGTTGTCCTCGTCATCGTCCTCGTCGCCGTCGTCGTCGTCGTCGTCGTCGTCGTCGTCGTCGTCGTCGTCGTCGTCGTTGTTGTCGTTGTCGTCCTCGTCCTCGTTATCGTTGTCGTTGTCGTTGTCGTTGTCGTCGTCGTCGTCCTTCGTTTCGTCCTCATCAACGTCCTCGTCCTTGTTTTCGTCGTCCTTGTCCTTGTTCTCCTGGAGGACATAGTCTAGGATCAAGAGAAATGGATGCTCATTTGGAAGAGCAATGGCTGGACATTTTTATCGTATCACGAAGAAATGACATTGACCCAATCGACTGAAAGTACGAGTCATGGTGCGTTAATCGTCATTGGTTTCTGAAACGATCCGAGATACTCGGAACAGTTTAAATCGCCGTTTCGAAAAATCCGCTTCTTTTCCTCGGAGTAAGTAAGTAGTCACGAGTCGGTTAACTCTTTCGATTATCTTCTTCTCTTCGTTGTTGACCAACATCGCAAATAATCTTTTCTTCTTTTCGTTCTTGTCCATTTTCTTCCCTTTTCTATATCCTCCTGTTGAATTGGCAAAGAAGGAGAAGAGCATATATCACGATTTTCGTTAAATCGATCATCGACCGAACTGGTTGAACTTGCTTGGACCCTTGGATCGGATCGTACCAAGACCGAAAAACGGTTGTCGGATCACGAACTGTATCGAGGAACAGGAAATCGAACGAGCAGCGAGGTTTAATCGGTGATGTTGCAGACCTTTCGCGTTAACCAGTGGAATACGAACAATTAATTTTATATGCAAAGGTATCTTGGCCACGGAAGATAGGACAAAGAACGTTACTAAAGAAGAGGAAAGCAACATAGAGAAGAAGAAACGAAAAAAAGAAGGGAAATGTAAAAGAAAGGAAAAAAGTGAAGAAGAATCAAAGGGAAGGAAAAAGAAGAAGCAGAAAAACGAGTGAAGTGGGAAATTAAGAAGAGGAAAGCGGAGAAAGTTATAAAAGTTACGAGTGTCGAAGGAGAAGTCGCTACTTTCGTTTCTTCTTACGAGACACCGAGTCGTACTTGTTACCACTTTACAACGCGTCGCAAAGTCGTCGAATCGCGTCAAGTTAATCGTTGATCCTTGATCGTTGTTGTACTTTTATCAATCTCGTCGTTGCGATCGTTTGTTAATCTGAAATCGGTTCGATATTATCTTTTTAACGGATCGATTTTTCATATTTAAGGATATTTATAAGCATAACGATATTCCGATAGATCTTTAAAGACACATCATCCCAGGACGGGGATAGTTTCGAGACATAGTTTCGAGACGTACCGTGGGTCATTCGCTCGTTCCAAGGCCACGTTGCGCGTTTCCATTACACGTATATTACCGTTTCTTCCCGAATTTCTTCCCTAC
>NW_016924912.1:9396-15295 GCF_001483705.2 Eufriesea mexicana
AAGTTCTCCCCTACACCGATTCCCTGTCAGAGCAGAGTCGGGAAATTAATTTTCCGTTTTACCTACTACTTCTTGAAAGAGAACGAAAAACGTTGTGGTGGATAAACGGAAGAAGAGAAAACTTGGAATAAAAGAGGAAGACAAGTGGAAAGAAGGATCGTCAACGATCGTAGACGGTGTCGGGGAACCGGAATCGGTGATCAGACTATCCGGGGGACAAGCGTTTTATACGGAGAAAAAGCCAAGACAGGAAGGAAGATAGGGAGAAGGGGAGGAAAAAGAAGAAAGAGACAGAGGGAAAAGAGAGGGAAATTGGCGTAAGAAAGTTTGCGAGGATCGCGTGCGAAAGTAAAATTGGCGAGCGCGAAAGAGAAAAGTTGGCGAAAAGATAATTAAACTGGAATCATGCGACGCGATTCGACGAGACACGGATCGAAGATTGGACGAATGGAAGTAAAAAAGGGGAAAAGAATAAATAATCGTTGGGCGAGGAAGGAGGATTCGTTGTAACCCTGTTGGCGACTGGTCTGGCCACCGTTGGAACGCTACGCGTTTCTTCGAACGTTAATTCGAGGGAATAGCTATCGAGGGAATAGCGTGGTAACGCGAGGATCTGCGAAAAGAGAGCATCATCGGTCGGGACACGGTGGTGGACGCAACGCGTGATATCGATCGTTCTCGTAATCGGTATCGACGACACACGCGCGTTTCGATTCGACGAATACGACGAGTACGAGGAATACGTTTGCTCGAGTAACGAAGGACTCTTTGCTCGAGAAATTGGAATCAGCGGAGAGCAACGAGCACGGGAAATTCTTTCTAGTTTGGTTCAGGGAACGATCGAATATGGAAATCGCAGCCTCTGCAATGTTGGATGGCCTGAAAAACAATCGAATCAGCAAGTTGGCACTGTCGCGGTTCTTGTCGCAGAGTCTGTGAGTAAATTAACTCGGCCGTCCGTCGAGCACGTAATCGATTCGACGTGGTACGAGTAACCAGGATGCTAGAAAGCATCGGCACGTAGCGCGCGCACTAATTGATTGCTTGGCTTTTTTATGCTTCTAACGCGTTTCATCGCCATCTAGGCAATTAGTTTCACGACATACGCATTGCCGACCATCTTTCTTGGTCATTTGTCGCGCGCACTTGCTTGTCGCTGCTCTGAAACTGATTATCCACGCGCGAATCGTTGGCGTTCTCGCGATAGGCTCGCGCGATTATGGGCGCCTGCACCAACTCTCTTGGATCCGCTTCGTCCTTTTCCTCCTTTACGCTTTCGTAGTCGCGCCAAACCGTTCAGTCAAACTTTCTTCACCAACTTCTCCGACCATGCGAAACATTTCGAGCAAACGAGCACGAATCTTTCTAATCCGATCTTGTTTTTCCTCGTCGATTATCCAACGCGATACGATTCCGTGTTTTCCGTTTCTCCATCTTTATGCCCGACTATTGGTTCAGTCGGCAAATTTCTCCGCGTGATTTTTCTTTTTATTTTCGTCTAGTCGCGTCTACCATGTTAAAACCTGAGACGTTGACGGGCACGAGATTAGCGATAGGAATAACGGAAAGAAGAAATCGCTCGGTAACGAAGAGAAATTACAGAGGAAGGGCGGAAGGGTGAAGAGAGAGATATGGAGTTAATGAAAACAGCGTATGGGAAGAAAGAACGGGTGAGTGCGAGAGAGAGAGAGAGAGAGAGAGAGAGAGAGAGAGAGAGGGGGGGAGAGGGGGAGAGTGAAGAGGAGGAGGAAGAGGAGGCAAGTAGACAAGAAGAAAAAAAAATGTCTTCTCGATTTGCAAATCATTCGTACAGTTTATCGATCTTTTCGTTGGCGCAAAGAGAACGCGTCGTGATAAATCGTATGTTTACGTTACTCGAGACGATAGGTGTCCATCGTATCGAAAGAGCGTGGACACGATGTATCGAAGAAGACAAATTATCGCGTAACATCGCGATTCATTTCCAAGGACTCTACGATTCGTCGTGAACCACGTACGGTCTCTTCGGGAGCGAAATCGCAACCGGTACATCTGGAATACGCAACGTGGTAAACGAAAAGGAATTAACGCCATCGAAACGCGTGACTCTCGATATTTCGATTCGCGTAAGTATAAGACGAGATCAACGAATGAAAATCATTTGGTCCATTCATATTCCAAATGCTCGTGGCGATGGGTCTCCTAAACGGGACACCTGTGTCTATCATCTGGTTCGGTCAGTTAAACGACACGAGGGCTTGCTTGCGCACGCGCCTGCAACCCATTTTCATTTCTTTTAATTCTCATTCGAGGTTTTTTCCTGACAACGAAGATACGAGTAATTGAAAGGACACCGGAGCTGGCCCACTTTGTTTAACGATGCCTCGGGCTTTTTCTAAACAAAGGAAGAGCAGGGGCAACCGTCGATCGAAGTCGTCGTTTCGACGATTCATCCGGCTTTCCCTCGCGTACATCAAAAATCGGAAATTTTCCGACTCGTCGTACGATTTTTGTTCTTTGTCCTTTCGTTCTCGTTGGTTGCGTCGATTTCGCGGGAGGATCGATACGAGAAAACTTTTGAAACCGCGATGAACGTGTGAGATACCGAATCCAAGATTCGCACAGTAGGATACTCGATGGAAAATCCAGAAAGTCCGATATCTATCGCCGACGAAACGAGATATCGATCATGTATAGCGCAACCCATCGGTGATAGCTAACGTCTCAAAGCAAATTTAAGGGAAAACTCGATTCGGGATGAAATAAAGATTTTATGAAAAGTGATAACGGATCAAAGATGGAGAAAGTAGTCAAGGGAACAGCGAGCGAAACGGTTTGGTTGTGCAAGGGTCAGAATGACAGTAGTAGAGGTGGTGGTGGTGGTGGTGGTAGTGGCGGTGGTGGTGGCGGTAGTGGCGGTGGTGGTGGCGGTGGTGGTGGTAGTGGTGGTGGTGGTGGTGCCGGTGGCGGTAGCGGTAGTGGTGGTGGTAGTGGTAGTAGTAGTAGTAGTAGTAGTAGTAGTGGTATTAATAGTAGTAATAGTAATAAGCCGATAGTAGTGGCGGAAGTGATGGTAGTGGTGGTAGTGATTGTGGTGGGACTGATGGTGGTGGTAGCGGCAGTGGTAGTAATGGTAGTGGTGGTAGTGAGAGTGGGAGTAGAAGTAACGATGGTGGCGGTAGCGGTGGCGGTGGTGTCGGTGTTGGTGTTGGTGGCGACGATGATAGCAAGATGGTGATTTTAATGTCGATAGCGGAGGTGGTGTTGGTGATGATGGTGGTAGTCGCGGTGAAAGGGGTTAAGCATAATGGCATTGGGTGGGGACGTAAGTAACCGTGATGGCGATGAAATTGCGGAGAGAGGGGCTTAGGGGAAATGGTATCGAGAGAAAGGGTTGGCGATGGTGGTGGCGACGATGGTGATAATATCGGTGGAAGGGATGTCAGATACAGCGGGAGTGGCGGCGCTGGTAAAGGTAGTGGTAAAGGCAGATGTAGAGGGTAAGGCTACAGCACGGTAGTGTGGCACAGCCATGGCGGGGAGGTTGAACAGGGAGTGGGTTGGTCTGAGTTAAAAGAAAAGAGACGAAGAAAGGGACGAGAGAAGGGAAAAGAGGGGCACGAGCGTTTGATCCCTGGTGCGTAGGAGAAGTTTCCTATGGCGTCCGGAACACTCCTTTGGCGAGCAGCGAGGTGGCGCCAATGTGTCGAAGGCCTGAAAGCATCGATGCGTATGCAACCAGGGCTTTTCTGCCCAGGAGAAAAGTTTAGTCGGTGATGCGACGCGGTTGTGGTTAGAAGGAGGGGACCACGCGCGTTTTTCGCGCGAAAGCGAACACGGTGCGTTTCGATTTTTCCTCTTGGATCGTTCGACACGAAATTTTCGCAACGCGTTCTCGTTTCAATCTATCGCCTCGATTTATGGTTCACCGGTTTATGGTTTACGATTGACAATTTATTGGTGACGGTTCACGGCTGACAGTTTACAGCTTACTGCATACAGCTTACGGCTTACCTACGCCTTATGGCTTACGGCTTACGGCTTACGGCTTATGGCTCTCGGCTCACGGCTTTCGGAATTCACGCTAGACCGCTAGCTTTTTTTCTTCGTCTTTGTCTTCGTCTTCGTCTTCGTCTTCGGCCACTACGAGACCTCGCTCGATTGGTTTCGTCCTTGGATTATGCCACCTACGCTCGGTGTGTTTTGTATCCTCTGCTGATTTTCCATCATTCGAACGGTTCGTCCACTTTCTATCGAGAACGTTGAAAAAAGTCGATGAACGGCTCGAGTTCGCGAGGAAAATAGAAGCGAAGAAAGCCGGCATAAAAAATACGCGATTGTGCGCGGGGGACAGCAAACGGTTGCTAACGTGGATGCGAACCAGGCCGGTATAATTGGAAAAGCGATAAGCGTGTACGACGTGCCGCTTGTCGATCGTTAACGTCCTATCTCGTTCCTACCTCATTCCTACCTACTACCTCGTATCTCGTTTCGATCCGCGTTCTTTGAATGCGTAAACCGAGTAACAGGTGGCTAACGAGTCGTAGATTTTCAGTGGCCAAGATTTTCACTTTCGACAGTGACAATCGCGAATCCAAAGAGTATATACGAATAAACGATCGTGTTTTCAATTGATTACTAGCCGAATAGTATCTTCTTCGTCTCGTATAGCGCGATACGATCCGATACGATGCGACATCGTGTCATACCGCTTCGTGGCACGTCCTCTTTACGCTGCTGATCATATTTTTAGCTATAATTCTATCTCCCGTACTATTTATCCTTCGAGTTTTCCTTCGTTTATCACCTTTCAATTTTTTAACGCCTTTTACCGCGAACCTGTCGCTTTCCTCTATCTTTCCTCCTTCTCTCCCTCTTCAATTTCCAATCCCTTTTAAGAAGAAAGTTCTTCGAATACCGACGTGATTTCGGAAAATGCAGTTGTCTATAGCGATATTTGCGAAAATCATGGCGATCGGTAATTTGTCGCGAGATTATCGGTGTCACGTCTTACGGTTAAGATTCGCGTTGGAGGAGGTAACGTTATTCGGTCATACGTGTACGCGTCGGAAGATAAACGAAATTTCGACTTTTCCATATCGGACAATGAAATGGGATTCGACGAAGGAACGGTGTGTTTGCATTTTCTCGTAAAATTTATAGTCCGCGTGTAGTATATCGACTAGGAACCTGTTGCTTGGATATTCTTCGGCATTGACCGAGCCGCATCACGGCCAGGAACTCTTACCTTTGTCGTGCGCGTGCGTTTCGATCGATCGCCTCGCTCGTAATTTCCTTCCGAGCCAAGAGCTGACTTTCTCGTAACCACAGTACGCGACGAAAGGGAATCTTTTACGGGAAAATGGTTGCACGATACGCCGTTTTGCAAAGTCAAAATTATACGTTGTTCAATGATTTTGATCAACATAGTTACTATCGGTGGATCGAACGGAATTCCATGGCCCTTGGACGATTTCGAATATCGAATTTAAGAGAGAACGAAGCTGAGAGTTGGACAAAGGATAGCAGATAGAGGGGGAGTACGAGACGCGTAGATCGATAGATAAAGAGAAAGAGCGCGATAAAATAAAAAATCACTGGTATAAAAATCGCTTAATCGCTACTAAACGGAAGAGTATGCGTGTCCAGCGAGATGCGCGCGCCGTATCTATCGACCTTCGCGAACGCCATTGCCACGTGCGCGACCTAATATATCCCTGATTGGCTTCGGAATTTGTCCTCCGTTTCTCGAATATCTATAATATCGCAGGACTCGGCCTGGAATGGTACGCGAATCGATAACGACTAATTAATTTCGTTCGCCAAGCCTTATAACCGTTGTTGCTACCAGCAATGTCGTATACGCGACGATAACGATGGTGATAACGATGATTGATAGAAAAAAAAAAAAAAAAAAAAA
>NW_016924912.1:15329-20564 GCF_001483705.2 Eufriesea mexicana
TGGCGTCGGTGGCGTCGGTGGCGTCGATGATGGCCGGCGGCGGCGGCGGTGGCGGCGGCAGCAGCAGCGGAGGTGGCGGTGACGTCGGCGATGGCGTGAACCGTGGCAGTGGTACCGTCGAATGTAGCTAAGATCGATCGTACCCCCTTCTTTCAGCCGTTCGTCCGACCGACCAACGGACTGACCGACCGACCGACCGACCGACCGAATAATCGAACGGATTGCCTGGATTCTTTTTCAGAGCACGATTAATCGTTTTTATCGTTTGTCACCGTTCAAAGCTACACATTTTCCGCTTCGTATCGTTCGATTACTGTTCGTTATTTATCCTATACTCGCGAACGTTAAACAGCCGTGAATCGCGCGTAACACAGCAGCCATTCTCTTTGCAGCGTTATTGCTCAGAAGTCCACGTTCATGCCCGGACGCTAAACGTGTTCTAAAATGGCGTCGTATCGCGATGCGAATATTTTCAGTCACGAAATATTCACGATTCCAAGTTGCGAATATTCTTATTCGAATCGAAATCGATATTTAAACGTATGGAAATTGTGTAACTTAAATGAGAAGTTATCGTACGCAGCTTATACGTAAAGGGAATTTTATCGAAATACCGAAAATCGAAGCGAATCGAATCGGATCCGGAGTCGAATCCTGTGATTCGAAGGAAAAGGATTTGCTTCGACGAGTGTATGCTCAAGGAAAGAAAGAAAAAAGAGATTGAAGGATCTTTAAACGATTGAACGTTGAATATATAAATAAGAAAAGTACGTTCTTCGTCTTTTGTTTTTTTGTTTCCTTTCGTTCGAGTAAATCATAAAATCGATAACGGGAATGTGAATGCGTTTTCGCGATAATCGTGATTAAAGACTTTCTCGAAACAATAAAATCATGTGGGCTGCAGTCACGAAGTCTTTGGAAATACTGGTTGCCTTCTTCGAATATTACACTACCAGGTAAGAAATGTATATTAAATTGACACCGTAAATTAAGGATAAAATTAACGTTGTAACGTGTCTCTTTCGAAAACGATTTGCGAACTTTAGGCGTGACCAAGTAAACTATTCTAAACTAGCTAAAACACGGTATAGGTATATTTTGTCTCTTTCTTTCTCTCTGTCTCTCTATTCCTCTCCTCCTTTCTCTCTCTCTCTCTCTCTCTCTCTCTCTCTCTCTCTTTCTTTCTCTCTTGCTCTCTTGCTCTCTTGCTCTCTTGCTCTCTCTGTGCGCGCCTGGACATGACGTACGTGCGTGCGTGCGTGCGTGCGTGCGTGCGTGCGTGCTCGCGCGCGCGTGTGTGTGTACGTATGCGTATATTTCGCTAATTCTCACCTTCTTTCCTTTACTCGGCTATCTTTCTTCTGAATTTTCTTCTTCTCGAAATTTGTTATCGTTACGATTGGTATAAATTATATCGCGTTTTGGAACGCGATGTCGATTGTGCTCGACGAATCGGCATGGCCGACATCGAAGAAAATGCTGCGACGCGTCAGCTCCGAGACCATCGAACTGAAATCTTTTCCTCTTATTTGTCGATCGTATTTCGTGGAAATCGAGATCTGGACTCAAGACTCATCAATTCCTGCTTTGATTTCTTTTGTTTCATGCATCCTTTCGGGGTTACTATTGGAATCCAGAGCACAATTGGAGTAAGTATACCACGAATTGGTGGATAGCAAAACTTTTAATTTATCTTCTCTCTTACTGCTTCACTTGACTCTTCTATCTTCTCTTTCAATTCTCCTTCCTAATGGAAATATCCTATTCCGCGGATGGACGCTGCTTTATCTGCGTAAGTAGTTCAATTGAATTAAAAGCCCCGAATCTAGTTTCCATGTCCTTCGATTTCAAGCTGCATTCCAAACGTTAGGGGTTTGGTCTTTTTCTTAATGCGCATACGCGTTCTCCATACGATCTTCGAACTGTTTTTGCATTAAATACTTGACACTTTGAAAAGCTCTGTTACTGTCTGCGTTCGCTGTACTCCTTAAACGCTCGACTCTCCCTCGATTATTCTTTCCATCGAGATTCAACTTATAGACCGTCGATTCGACGTTGAGTATAGAGAAAAAGAGGGAGATAATGATACTCTTTTCTCTCGATACTGGTAATCGAGATACGAATAGTACGTTTACGAAACGACGAAATCGGGAAATTTACATAGAAATTTCGCACTGTGCACCTAACCTGATCACACGAAACGCAATTGCTTTCATGCGTTTTTACGAGCGTCGATTAAACTTGAATGCCTAGATGGTAGCTCGATAGACGAATAGGACAAGCGTAGACAGCCGGTGCACTGTAGTTGCAATACGTATTAGCAATAGTAACGATTCCAATACTCGTTTCGGACGAATGATTCGAGTGTCATGCAGCGTGATCGCATTCCGCGTCGAAAAGCAACGGGTCGCGATGCTTTGGAACCGAAGATGCGTTGGTACCGTCAATGCGTATACCTTCCTGGTATTTTTCGTATCGACGATAAAACAACTTTAAACTCGCGGTGATCTCGTCGCTGCAGAGTTGGGTACGATGCGAACTAATCAGCGGGTCTAAGAAAACTGGAACGGATGACACGAAGAAAGAAAGAAAGAAAGAAAGAAAGAAAGAAAGAAAGAAAGAAAGAAAGAAAGAAAGAAAGAAGCGCGGTCACGCTGCTTTGGCACTGTTCGATCAAATTCCTGCATGGCACGATGACTCGTGGCACTGGACCAATGAAATAACAGGGGACCCCCAGATCTGTCGTTCACTTTAGTTTGTAGTTCCATGATCGTCGTTGCCGTTGTTCTCGATCACACGATCTCGTCACGATCGCTTTTGCTACGCCAAAATAGATAATAGAAAATGTATGTGCGGTAGATGCTTTAGTTTTCGGCGTTGTTAATAAATGCACGTGACACGAGATATCGGAATGACGCGAGATTGGGAAAGAATTTTGGCAAGACGCAAGATTGGCAAAAATCTCAAACGTAAATGGCATAACGGTTACGATGACAGCAACGCCGACGACGATGATGATGATGATGATGGTGATGACGCCGATGGTGGCGAAGATGAACGAACTACGGTATAATTGGATAAAGGATGTTTCGAGTTTTCAGAGAGGCCGGTAAAGATGGTCCGATTGGTTTTGTCGTAGGACAACTGGTAGTCCAGCGAACAAACCAGCAACATCGGCAGGTGGAAGCGGCGGGGTCGGAAGCAGCGGAGCGGGTGCCGGGACGAGCGGTTCGACGACGATCGGCACGGCCGCGGGAGGTGGCGGATCCGGTTTGAGTGTTGCCACCTCGTCTGGTCTAGGGAGCGCGAATGCGGGAACAAGCGGAATCGGCGCTGGAGCGAACGTGGTTTCCGGCAGTGGTACCGCCAGCAGCGTGGCTGCTGGAACTGTCGAACCTCGTACTCCGACAGCCGGAGTACAAAACAAACAGCTGCAGAATGTGAAAGGAGATCATCCGTCGGTAGGCGTGATTCGATTCGCGCGGTTCTTCCTCCGTAATCACCCGTATCTCCGATGAACGCTTTTCCTTTCAGAAAGCATTCCTACTGCAGAACAGGTCGATGTCTTTGGTGGACATGTACATCGACAACTCGGAACCCAGCGAGAACGTTGGTCAAATTCACTTCAGCTTGGAATACGACTTTCAAAATACTACTCTTATCCTACGTATTATACAGGTTTGTAGCTACGTATCCACGTTTCGAGATAGACATGTGCGACATACGATGGAAAAGGCGTATACGTAAAAGCTCATTCGTGCTATCAGGGTAAAGATTTGCCGGCAAAGGACTTGTCTGGAACGTCCGATCCTTACGTCCGCGTCGCTCTCTTGCCGGACAAGAAACGTCGTCTCGAGACGAAGATCAAGAGACGTACGCTAAATCCTCGATGGAACGAAACGTTCTACTTCGAAGGTAAGCGCAAACTCGACGCGTATATACGCTGACGATAAATTACCATTTACCATTACCAGACGATTTTAATGCGATACGTCAATTTACCTTTAGGTTTCCCAATTCAGAAGTTACAAAGCAGAGTGCTACATTTACACGTGTTCGACTACGATCGATTTTCAAGGGACGATTCTATCGGAGAAATGTTCCTTCCGCTTTGTCAGGTAATTTTAATCCTTCCTAGCGACGACCACACGTTTTCGCATTTGCTCAATATCGCGATATGACCATCGATATTTGTTCAACGTTATCCGATAGGTCGACTTTTCGGACAAACCTTCGTTTTGGAAAGCTTTGAAACCGCCGGCAAAGGACAAGTGTGGAGAATTATTGTGTTCCTTGTGCTATCATCCGAGCAATTCCGTACTCACTTTGACGCTTTTGAAAGCGAGGAATTTGAAAGCAAAGGATATCAATGGAAAATCAGGTGAACGAATCGAAATTTTCCTATAGAAGAAAAAAAGAAAAGAAGGCAAACACAACGAAACCACGAAATATAACGATCGATTCTTTCTTTTTTCTTTTTCCCTGCTTCCTGCGTCTAGATCCATACGTAAAAGTATGGTTACAATTCGGCGATAAGAGAATCGAGAAACGGAAGACTCCTATATTTAAATGTACCCTAAACCCGGTGTTCAACGAAGCCTTCTCTTTCAATGTACCGTGGGAAAAGATTCGAGAATGTTCGTTGGACGTAATGGTGATGGACTTTGACAACATTGGCCGAAACGAGTTGATCGGACGGATACAACTTGCAGGTAAAATATTTTCTTTTTCTCGATAATGCCATTTCCATCGGCACCTCTCATCGCAACCTTCTCTTTTCCTTCTTCTTCTTCTTCTTCTTTTTTCTTTTCTTTTCTTTTCTTTTCTTTTCTTTTCTTTTCTTTTCTTTTCTTTATAAATGGTAGCGCGTACAACCATTCGTCGACGATACGTTTCATTTGATATATTTCAGGAAAAAACGGTAGTGGAGCAAGCGAAACGAAGCACTGGCAAGACATGATTACGAAGCCACGACAAACGATCGTGCAATGGCATCGATTAAAGCCGGAGTAAAGGTTCGAACGACTTTGGTATTTTTACATTACGAGAACATTGGAAATCGTCGATTAAACCCGAATCTGTAACATCGAGGGTATCTTCCGAATTCTCGTGGTACTTGGAATTCGTTACCCTTTGATTACCGGTACACCTCTTCCTTCGCTTTTTCTTTCTCTCGTTTCTTCTCCTCCTCCTATTCCTTCTCCACTCCCTATCCATTCTCTTTTTCACTTTTTT
>NW_016924912.1:20604-30132 GCF_001483705.2 Eufriesea mexicana
CTCTCTCTTTCTCTCTTTCTCTCCCTCTTCCTGCTCCATTTTTCCTATTCCGGTACTGTTTCATTTTTATATCCAGAGCACATTTTTATTTTCGACGATATGCGAGTTTTAACGAAATCGTGCGACCGAGATATCCGTTTGCCTCGATTACCTTCCGTATCAATTTCGCGGTGGAATCTCATATCGGTAGCGACTGACTTTGAAACGTCAGCATATATACGTATATACGTGTAATTTTTTACGTAACAATTTGTTTCTAATCATGACGTGTTTGTTCGTATAGGAAAGCAACGATTTCGACGAATGTTATTTTCTTGCGTTATCCTCGGTTGGTCTTTTAGGCTAGGGAATGGGGAAAAGGTCGAGCGTCGATATCGAGCGAGACTTCCCCTTTTTCCCAAGAATATATACTATACGGCGAAATATACGATGGAATATAGAATATCGTTTCGCCAAGGTAGAAAGTGTTTCCGCGCATTAAGGCCGTATCATTCTCTCCAACGTCGATACTTTCCACTGGTCAGTTCTTTACCTTTCTTTCTGTTCGTGCACAACAACGACTCACCACGGATATATCGAATTCACCTCCCTCGCGTGAACGGTAACGAACTCGTTTTCACGCGAGATCGTATACCGCGATGTTTCCATATACATACGTATACTTTGAGCAACCGACGAGACGCTCGAAAGCGTAACCGATCGATATTACTTTTCCAACTCTATTGACATATTTAACATCGAACGTTATTTTTATGACTGCTTTGCACGAGTAAGTACGTACCGAGTACGTAATACCGTTGCTTCGGAACCTGTTGACGCGATTAAGCGTAATCGTCCCCGATTTCCCGTGTATACCAATCCGGTGTCTTTCGATTCCAGGCGGTGTGTGTTCGCAACAGAGAAAATGCAATCGGCGCGTTTGGAATTACGCGATCCACGTTTCGTACACCCTTTTTTTCGTACACCACGTTTCGCGATCGAGACGAGCTTCGACTCGCGCGATCGTCTTTGCTTATTTTCTCCGACGCGTCCTGTGCATACACATCTCTCGAAATCGGACCAATCGTTCCTTCTCTTTCCGTTTATTCCCACCCTTGCTTTTATTATCCTTCGTTTACTTTCCCTCTGTGTCTTTCTTTTCTTCTCCCCTATTTTCCCTTCCCTTCCCTTCCCTTCCCTTCCCTTCCCATCCTTCCATCCCTTCTTCCATCGTAACGTGCCATTGTTAATCGCATTGGTAAATGGTCGGAACGGGACACCGGAATGTAATGTTGAATTCTTACAATTAGAAAACTATAAAGCAGCGATATTTTTGACGGAATTTTTGTATCGACTTAGTCGGAAATCTTTTGAAAGCGATGAAAATTGTGATCGGTGTTACACCTTGAATTAATCTTAAGCGTTACATTCGATAGTTTGCTGTTGTTGACGATAACACGTAGAAAGATCCCCGAGATCAAATTCAGGTGAAAATTTGCAGATTTTGCATACATTATACATACGTGTATTTACGCTCGGAAAGTGTGCGTGTACATGTGCGTTTGCATATACGTGTCGTATCTGTGTGCGCAAGCGCGTGTATTTATGTATATGTGTAGTCGAATGTGCGGTGTGTTCTGAAAGAAACAGCACGACGAGTCCGAATAGAACGGAAAGCGAGGGGCGTCGCGTAGGGCGTTTAGGGTAGCGCGTTTAACATAGCGCGTTTAACGTAGCGCGTTTAGGGTAGCGCTTCAAGTTACGGGCGTATGTACTTAGATGCGTTTGCGGCTCGAAAGTGTCGTACTCGATGTCGTGGCAAAGATACGCTTCGAGCAACGTGGTCGACGAATATTTTTACATTCAGTGGTTTTACAAGCTAACGAATAGTCGAATAGTCTAGCGTGTAAAAAGCGTGTTGCTTTTTAGACAAGCTACGTATCACGCCAGCGAGATCGAGCGACGAATTAGCACGCGACGCGAGATGTAACAGATTTTTCTTACCTATGGATCAAAAACTAGTGGAAACTTTGATCGTTCGGTAACACGAACCCGACGGTACTCGGTTGCCGCGTCAAACACGACGCACCCGCGCATGCACGCACGCACTCATGCACTCACGCACGCATTGGCACGCGCGAGCACGCAACACCTACGCACGCACATATGCACAAACATGCGCATTTTTGAATAAATTTTGGAAACACTTGCACGCATACGCATCGCACATGTGTGTACACATAATTATCGAGTAGCACAAAAACCAGTTAGACTAACGTTTGTAATATCGTAGCCTGTGTATATTATACCGTTGAAATGCGAAACGCAACACGAAAAATTACGATTTGGCGTAAACCTGTTAGAAACTTACGAAAAAGAAAAAAGAAAAAAAAAAAAAAGAAAAATTGAAAAAGAACAAAAAAAGAAAAGCAGCGACAGAGAGAGAGAGAGAGAGAGAGAGAGAGAGAGAGAGAGAGAGAGAGAGAGAGAGAGAGAGAAAGACGCGTTGAAACGAGTCCAAACTCGAACGAACGTTTACACCGAATGGGCAATGTGTCATGATCATCGATGTCAGGATCCGTGGCGCTTAATCGTTAAGCGAACGTCGCTCGATCGCGTTTGGCCGATCGTGATGGAACGCGCGTTGGCGCGATTAGTTTGAAAATTAGCCCATAATTGGATGAAAAGTGCCAAAAGTAAACGACGAATCGAAGGTATTTTCCCTTTCCGATTTCTCGATTTTCTCGCTTGCTCCGAACGCTGCAATCTGCGATACGGATCGTAGCGAGACTAAGGAGTATTGGCGAAACTCGCGTAACAACGACGATCGGCGGCCAACGGCATAGTTAAATGACCAGGATATATCATGGATGAAACAGACGCGTCGTAATTGATCGGATAAGACGTATTTATATCGGAGTGCGTACGTATATCGTGCCTTGTACGTTGTACCATGTACGCTTTCACGATATAAACACGTGTACGAATAATCGTTCGCGTATATCGCAGAGATTCGTTGTTCGAGGTATCGATTATAAATCCAACGCGTTCTCTCACGCAGGTGGAACGCGAGATAATTCTAAAACCTATTTTAGAACGAAGCGAATAGCGTACGCGAATCAAGTACGCGTTAATTCCAACTGGATGCGAATTGGGCCTTATACCATGGATTACCTCAATCGTAAGCAGCTTGCGAGTCAAGTTCCAGTTTGCGATAACGATAGAACGAGCGTTAATAAGATTTTAAACCGATCCCGCGAGAACGACTCGCTATTCGATTCGGTCAGCCAATCTAGCGAATCGATCATTGTCTCGAGTTCAAATTTCACGTTGGACGAATCGCCGTTTTATCGCCTATTATTATTATTATTATTATTATTATTATTATTATTATTATTATTATTATTATTATTGTTATTATTATTATTATTATTATTATTATTATTATTATTATTATTATTATTATTATCTCTTCGTGCCCGACACGATCGTTCTTCTCTTTTGCCGATCTGAGCTGTAGTTGAATCGAGAGCGAGTCGACGCGGGGACAAATTGACAAGGCGTATGACGCACTGCGTCAAACGATATTACTGTCTCGTCTCTTCTTCTTCTACTTCTACTTTTTCTTCTTCTTCTTGTTCTTCTCCTTCTTCATCTTCTTCTTCTTTTTCTTCTTCATCTTTTGGTCTTTCGTTCGATCCAATCATAAAAAAAGGAAAGGTACGACATTCCGTTTTATTATGGCAACCCCTGCTTTTTTTCTTGAACTCGAGTGTCGATATTTATATGGACTTGAACGCGAGTGTTTGTACGGAGAAAGTGTCACACTGTTTCCAGAGCCTGTGACTGAAAAGTTTCGAACGAAAATGGGAAGGAAGGAAGGAAGGAAGGAAGGAAGAAGGTAGCGAGTGATTGGAAGAGCAGATGGAGAAACGATTAGTTAGAGCAGATGAACGTTTATTTCGGACAGGCGAGACGAACTCGCTTGTCTTGATTCGGATAAAATTGTCGAAACGAAGGATACGCGTTAACATTCGATGGTGAAATAGAAAGCAGAAAACGTAGAGAAATACATAGTTAGAGAACGTAGAGGATATAAAGTGATGCGGCCCTCGCGATTACTGGATACGCGATGGAGCCACTCGAAAGACGATTAAACGGATCATTTTCGCGACAGCGTAATCGTTTGACATATTGCTCGTGGGTATGTATTTATCTATGTATATATACGCGTGCAAACGATATATAGGACGAACAGGGTTCCGTAGATCGGTGTCGAGGAAGCAAGCGCGAACATACACAAATGGAGGAAAAGAGGAAAGTGGTTATGGAAGGGTGTGATACGGAACGAAGAGGCGAAAGAAATTTCTACGATCGATAGCGTTCGATCGCGTAGCAAATTCCCAAGTCGAGACTCCTCTTACGCGTGTCCGGCTCGCAGCGCGCAACGCTGTATATTTTTTAGCTTCGTATTACGTGTATACACACACCTGCACACGCGCGCACACACACACACACACGCATACACGCACAAACAGATTTGTTTCACGGAGAGAGGGTAGGACGGAGATGTGGATCTAAGAGGAAGGAAAAATCGTTTATTCCTAAACGAGGTTGTTCGATCGAAATATTTTTGGAAAAACAGAAAAGAAAATAAGAAAAGCGAACGAACGTGTCTGGTTTGAAAAGCTTATCTCGCTTTCGCCACGATACCGATATCGTTCGTTGGTCGCGTGTGTCGGAAATCGTACGAGATCACGTGAGATCCGACTTTGGAGTACGACTTCGTCGCTCATACAAATTTAACGCTGTATCGTTTCCTTGTCGTTATTTATTCCCTGTTACACCTTATCGATCCGATCTATATAACTCCTTGCGCGCGCGTGCACGCACACGCAAGCACGCACCACATTCGCATCCACTCACGCGGCGCGTGTCCAAGCCCTAGCATGCAAACACAACAAACACTCCCACGTGCACACGCGCACGCATGCACGAACGCAAGCACCCACGCACGCATGCTCGAACGCACGCACGCACGCACGCTATTTACGCCACACGACCTCTCGCCCTTTCCTCCCAGCTCAAAAGCCGAGTTATTCGCACGATCCAAGTATACCTATGCCATACTGCTACCTAGACCTCTCTCGTCCACTCCTCGACCCAACGACAAAAGCGCATCGATTAACTCTTTACCGCTTAGCAGTAAGCTCGATATCGCTGTGTGTTTCCTTCGAAATATCGTTTTACAAACTGATATCGTTGACGAACTGATCGAACGGAGGCGTTTATTATTTCCTGAATATCGCTTGATGCTCGACATACATTGTATATCCGAATAAAGAGAATTTCGTTTGGGAAACGAAAACTTTGTAGCTTACTCTCCTCTCGTTTCCGAAATAATTCCTATTCGTTAACGCGCAACAGCTTCGTCCAGTTACGAGGACATGCTGATAACGTTGGTTCGTTCGAGAAGTCGAGTAACCGTCGATGCTAATTTATACGATATCCGTTCCGTTAACAGTCGAGTCTTGATCCCAGCGGTGTTTAATGCCAACTGATACAGGTCAGCGTAAAACTATAAGCGGAAACAAAAGAAGAAGAAGAAGAAGAAGAAGAAGAAGAAGAAGAAGAAGAAGAAGAAGAAGAATGGCAAATATGAGAAGGTAAGGAACGGAAAAAAGAAGGACTGGAATGGAGAGAAAAATGGATAGGATATTTCTCGTTACCTTACTATCTTCGTCGTCGAGTGGTAAGTTGGAGAATTCGGAGCTGACTTCGGTACAACGTATACGCATAGTTCGCGAGGGAGTTACCAAGAGCATCAGGTTTGTACGCTAAAGTAAGAGAAGGAAAGAAAACGATTTCCCGTGAAACGATAGTCAAGGTACAGTTATACATCGTTACCGATTTGTTAGTTCTTCGTTACCTGTTTAGCGATGCAACCGTGCACTTCTTTGAACTGTAAAACTATCTCTCTAAAATCTCGTGTGGCGTTCCATCGTGACCAAGAAAACGCATAGGAAGTGGATAATAGAGCCATGCACTCTCTCAAGTGTCTTTCCGCGATCGGGTGTTTGATTGAGAATCCTTTTAAATAGCTGGCAGCGTCCCGTTCCGGAAAGAGGTCGCATCCAACCTGTTGCAATCGCTACGAACGGCATATGCTCGTTACTTTCGTAAACGATTCGATCATGAGAGAAAAATGGAAAGAAGGCAAAGGAGGGGGAGAAAGAAAGAGAGAGACTGCTCCAAAACGGATTACCTACCTCGATCAAACATTCCAATTCGAAATATTCACCGAGCATTCCTTTGAGCGGTGTGGACGAAGCACCGGTGAAAGAGTTCAAACAGACTCGATCCTCCTATACAAACGAAAGAAAGTCGAGGTCGCTATCATCGTTTTTCGACCGTTCGATTTCAAGGGAAAGCACACTCGGCTGAAATTATACGGTACGTAATAGGGATATCATTCGTATGTAATTCCGAGGTACACGATTCACGCAAACATTTTGTAACTCGTGAAAATTCTTACACCACGCTCTTTCGAACGAGCGATTCGACTTGTAACGATTCCTCGATTAAACAAAAAACGGGGGAGGGGGGAGGGGGAAAGAATATCGGATTTCAGCCGAATTTCATGTTCCCGGTATAAATGCAAACGACTGTGTAAGCAAGTGCAACAGCAGGATATTCGCGACAGCGATAATTCTGAAAAATACCCTGATAACGAACTCGGCTTGTACCGTGGCCGCTGTAACGACGAGAACCACACCGGCATAATCACGGCCACTCTTTCATAGCCAGCCAGTCCATGGATACCTAATCTTCCCGTTCGAAACGCGATCGTTTGTTTCTCCTCGTTGAATTTAACGTCGTGCACATCCTTGGTCGACCATATCCTTTTCTCCGGTAACCAGTGAGCGACCAACGGTGGCTCGAACCAGAGAATCGAGTCTGGTAACCTGTGTCAAGTAACAACGACGCGAACAACGGCAAAGCAGATAACGTTAAAATACAAATATAATACAAATATGAAATTTCTAGCAGGAAGGTAGAGGCAATTTCCTTGTATAAACTAACTCGAGGGTAAGCAAAACGAGAGCATCCATCGCCTGTTCCAAAGCTTTCATCTCAGCCTCGATAATTTCTGGCGTTCTCTCGGAATCTGGCGCTGATTCGGGTGTTTCGTACGTTCTAAGGAACGGTACAAATTTCGGCTCCTTGGGTAATTCGACTGTACAAAACGTAAACCTGTTTCATTCGAGAGTGGTAACCTATAAGAGTGGTAAGCGGTATACGGTAACCATCTCGGTACTCACGAGTTGTCAAACTAGTCTCTTTTCCGAGATCCTTGGGTTGAGGCGGTTGATACAAAAGATCCACGCGAAATACACCACCGAGTATTCTATACTTTCGTAAGTTTACCTCGGTTTTTTCGCATCGAATGAATAGCAGTTTTCTGGTTTCCAACCTAGCTTTCTCTGCGAACAAAATCTTTTACTACGCAAAACTGACCTGTTATCGTCGAGCAATCGATCAGCAATTTCAATTTTACCCTCTCTTTCACGAACGATCTCGTTCGGAGTCGGTAAATAGGGCAACAACTCCGTTTTCGAAGGCAACATCGAGGTCAACGTCGATTCGAACTCCGATTGCTCACCTTTCGCTGAATGTGCTTTTCTCTGCTTTTTACCTCGTTTCCTTCTCTTATCGTATCGCGGTGAAACCGGTGGATGCTCCATCCTTTCCAGAATCGCTTTTTTCTCTTCTAAACGCAAACGTCGTCCCTCTCTTTGCTTTTCTCGTATTCCAAGCTTTTCTTCGTACTCTCTCTTCGAGAATTCCAGAAGACCTTAAGAAAAGAAGCTTAAGATTAGCGCGAACGATCGAAGAAATATAGAGATGTAACGATATACGTGCCAAGAGAAGGATTCCACAATTGGAACAAATATTCCGGAAGCTCGGGCATCCGATAGGAATTCGTTTCAACCGAATAATGGTCGTAAGAAAGCGAAAGTCCTCTGATCGCCATGCGATGGCAATCCAAATCGGTCGGCATTTTAATCGTCAGTTTCATTTCTCCAAATTCTACTTGCACCGACTTTCTGCTCAAGTGTAAACGTTAAATACACCATTGAACGCGAATTTTAATATGTAATATCTCGTAAGTTCACGTAAATTCTCGTAAAGTTCACTTTCCTGAACACGAATCGGTAATCGAAATTGCTCTGTCATCCTCGTTTTCCGGAAAGAAAGAAGGAAAAAGAAAAAGAAAAAAGAAATGCGAGTTGCTCTAAAAATGTACGAGTTTTCGCTAAAATAAAGTAATACATAAAGAGTAAAAAATTGCGTAAGAACGAACTTGCTAACGTTCTTACTTTTTACGTAATACTTCATTTTAGCCAAAAATCGCGCGTCTCTCTCTAACTTTCGAAAACCGAGAGTAACAGTGCAACTTGGATTACGGATGCGTTTTCAGGAAAGTAAACCGTACCAGAATCGCCTAGTGGATATTACAGAGTAGAGAAATAGTTGCAATTCGTTGAACAGTGTTATTATCGAAGTGCTGTTAGACATTGGCAGCGTGGAAAAACTTTACCGTGGTGCGATTAGCGACGATCGTTCTCTATCCGTTCCCTGTCGCTTCATTCCTATGGGCAACGTGAGCGGGGCCCAAACGCAACATACCGCTTTATCAGTGACACGAACATATCTGGTTGTTTTCGTGTTTTCTCTAATCATGTTCGCCTCGATGTTACGTAGTAATCGATAACAGGCAAGATCGATCCATCGTTGAAGCTTGATCCGAAGCTCAGCAGCGATCTGCGATGTGCGCGTTAATCGTGCGAAAAGAATTGCGGGAAAAAGAAGGAGAAGAAATCTACTCACCGATTCGCATTCAGTCACGTAATCCTGCGAAACGATCGTGGAAAAGCGAATGATTTTATCGAGCTTGTTCAACAGCTGAAACACGACATAATCCGTCAACCTAGTCGACGATTAGGTACGATCCCAACGTCGGCCACGCGTGTTACTTACCTGTGTGATCACTCGACATTTCTCCTCCATGGTACTCATACTCGCCTCTTCGTTCTTCAACGACCAAAGGAACAAAAACGTGTTCATGTCGGACAAGGAGCCAGGATCCGGTAGACCGTCACAAGTCATGTATCGAGCCCACTAAAATTTAACAGGGAACTTTAAAAGAAATCACCGAATGTTTCCGCTTGACTCCGATCGCGTTGTTCTACAAGATACCAACGTTCTCCTCTTGCTCCAGATTCAGAATGTTCTTCGTGTACGCTGTCCAATGTCGAGTGAGAACAAAATACGTTTGCTTCAGCTGACTTTGTCGAATAGCCGCCTCTTCCACCTCCAATTCTGCTTTTCGTTTCTCGTTGTATTGCTCCAAACGAATCTCATTTTGCATGTCTTTTATCATTTCATTTCTGCATGATATCAAAGAGGAAGAAGAAGAAGAAGAAGAAGAAGAAGAAGAAGAAGAAGAAGAAGAAAAAGAAGAAGAAGGAGGAGGAGGAGGAGGAG
>NW_016924912.1:30698-67279 GCF_001483705.2 Eufriesea mexicana
GGAGACGAGGCAGGGAAATGGAGAGGAAAGAATGGAACGAATCGAGGCGGCTGAGAGGAGGAGGAGGAGGAGGAGGAGGGGGAGGAGGAGGAGGAGCAAGGAGGAGCAAGAGGAAAATGAAAGGAAAAAGATTAATCGTCGAGAGAAAATAACGACTCTCTTATCTTTTACGGATTACATTGTCTACATCACCTGATATCGTCGACTCCATCTAACTTATCTACGTCGGGGATTTCACCAACGACAGCAGACTCGTCCGTCATTTCTTTCGGCAAAGTTTTTCGTCCTTTCTGACTTTTTTGCCTTTTCCGCGACGTATCCCTGGACTGTGCCATCACCGTGGTCGTTGCCGCCTTCTAAATTCATCGAGATCGGACAGAATGGCGAATCTGTCGATTCGAGGTTTTTCGTTTCGAAAACGCCCGCGGCGTTTGCGAGTCAACACGTTTTCCCAGACAGTGAGTCTGGGAAAGTAGAGTGTCGCGAGTGTCGAATTGTAGCGAATTGTGTAGCGAATTGACTAACTCGAATCGCGTTACGTCGCTACGCCGTTGACGTCCAGACGAATCGGATACGATCGTCGCCGATCTCGGTCTATACGGTACAACGAAATAACCTGCCATTCTCGCCATCTTTCCAGCTAGAACATACGACAGTATTCTATTAGATATCGCCAAACGAAATTCCGAAATACCTTTATAATAATAAAAATTCCTTTACCAACGACAAAACGCGACGCGGTGCATCGATGGGTTTTATTCGTCGCCTTGGCGTGCTACGCCTTTCTTCCACCGCATCTTCTTCGCCTTCTTCTTCGTCTTCTTCCTCCAATTCGTACTCCTCGTACAAAGTCTCGGAATTGTCGGAAAAAGGATGCGCGTCTTCCTCTATTCGTTCGCTCTTCGTCGGCTCTTTGTTACTCGATTTCCTGTGAATCAACAATTTCTATTTTATCTATCCTTACCGACTATTTTCTTTTTTCATCCCTTTGTATTTTTCGTACGAACGAAATCGTATCGAGCCACGATAACAGACAAATAACGATAACGAACAATAGATACGAATAAAGCTTTTTCGTTGAGCCGAATACCTTCTCGTAATATTCGTTTGCTCGAAATCCGAGTTTGAACCAATCAACGATGCTGCTTCGTTTCGTGGAGAAATCGACGACATCGATGCCTTTTAATGATTTCTGTCTCGTGGAATTTTAACGTTCCTTGTAAAAGGAATACAATAGACGGAAAGACACATAAGCATTAGAAAAGCAAATGACCAGCAAAAAAAGAAAAAGAAGAAAAATAAGAAAAGAAAGAAAAAAAAAGAAAAAAAAAGAAAAAAAAAGAAAAGGAAGAAAGGAAAATCGAAGGGAAAGGTGTGCAAGTAAGTTTTAATAAACATTTTTATCGTAAATTAGCACCTCGAGAAGTACGTGTAAACACCATATACGCCGTATATAAACGATAGAACTGACAAAATCGACCACGATGTTCAAATGTTTGTATCCGTGACATAATAAATATTCGCTTACGGGCTGTGTACAGAGTCCCGAAACGCGTAGTTTCGGTTTCGTACAGCGACGAATAATAAATGAATGCATATGCAAAGCTTTACTCTTTGAACCGGAATGAATTAAAGATGCATTAACCTAACCTGTTAATTCCACAGTCATTTCCTAATGTTTTCCGCTACACTGCGGATCTATTCGTTGGTTAGTCGTTCGATGAATCGATTCATCGAACGATCGGCGCGTAGAGAGCTTAAACGAGAGAAATTACGAGAAAGTGTGGAGAGGAAACGGATCGGAACAGAGCGGCAACGAAGGTTAAAAAGGAAGTAACGAAGGATACGAGTTACACTATGTCCGTAAGTTGTTTTCGAGCGAAAAAAAGAAAAGGAAAAGAAAAGAAAAAGAAAAGAAAAAGAAACGAGATATAGGTTGGTTTGGGCGAGATAATAGTTGGTGATACCTTTATTTCAGGTACGCGGCAATGCGAATACAAGGTCTAAAGAATGCGCATCGATAGCCGCATTTTACGCTGGCCGAAATATCTTCGTGACTGGTGCCACAGGCTTCATGGGGAAAGTGTTGCTCGAGAAACTTTTGAGATCTTGTCCCGACGTTGGAGAGATATTTATCTTAATGAGACCGAAAAGGGGACTGTCCATCGACGATAGATTGAGAAAAATGCTCAAGTTGCCGGTCAGTAGAAAAAGATATTCGATCGTATATCCATGCTTTTCTGCGTGCGTTTTTGGTAATTCTCGCGTTTGCAGTTGTTCGACAAATTGCGCGAAGAAAATCCGTCCAGCTTGGAAAAGTTGATCCCGATTCTCGGTGACACTAGCGTCGAGGGCTTAGGTATAGCATCGATCGAAAGACACGTCATCATCGAACGAGTTTCCATCATTTTTCACGTCGCGGCGAATGTTCGATTCGACGAATATCTAAAAACAGATATGTTCTCAAATGTTCGCTCGACCAGAGACGTTTGCATTCTCGCAGGGAGCATGAAGAAATTGGTGGTAAGCAGAATTCTTTATTCTTAACACGCACGGTTTACGCGAAGGAACGAGCTTTTCAAGTTGTTTCCGTATCCAGGCATTGGTCCACGTTAGTACCGCATACGCTCATGTCGACAAGCCGGTGATCGACGAGGTTTTGTACCCTCCGTTGACCGACTGGAGAAAAGCTTTACGTATGATAGAAACTGTGGACGACGAAACTGTGCGAATACTTACGCAAAAGTGAGTGACTTTGTACACTATCGGCCTATCCCCGGTTTCCTCTATCTATCGTATCCTCGCATCTTCGTTTAATCGATCGATCATTTCTCACCGCAGGTACGTGGGATCGATGCCAAACACGTATACTTTCACCAAGCGTCTGGCGGAGCAAGTGATAAACGACTACTCGAAAGATTTGCCCTGTGTAATCTTTCGGCCAACGATAGGTATAGCGCGATATTTAGCCAGTCACGAGGCGCGATACCAAGGACTTTGGCAAGACGAAGAGTTTATTAAATAAATCCGTTTACCGTTTACAGTGATATCGTCGTTTCGGGAACCCGTGCCCGGCTGGCTGGACAACTTCAATGGACCTGTAGCGATGATGGTCGGTGGTGGAAAGGGAATATTACGAATAGTCCATTTGCAACCGAACCTTGCCGCTGATTACATCCCTGTCGACGTAGCTATTAACATTATGATTACAACCGCGTGGAAACGAGGATTACAAACGTACAACGACTAGAGTACAATGCAAACGAACCAATCACCTTTCCACCTACCCTTCTTAATGCGTTGAAAAAATGCTTTCAGGATTACCAAGGATCCAAGCGTTCACGTGTACAACGGTAGCTCCTACGCCATTCACCGTATGACCAATCGGGATTTGATCGTAATGGGATTTAAAATGAACGAAGAGATACCGATCGAAGGAAGCATCTGGTACCCCCGAATCATTATAACGACTAACCGCATTTTTCATTACGTAATGACGTTGTTGGTTCACGCATTGCCAGCGTTGATCATAGACAAAGCCCTCGAAGCGATGGGTCGTCGACCGATGTAAGTATACCCACGAAATTCCTCTTTTCTCCTTTCATTTTCCGTTCTCCATTTACAACTATTTTCCATTATCTCAAAACTTCTTTCTCCTTTCGACAAGGTTGATGAAAATTCAAAAAACGATCTACTCCAGCTCGATACGCTTGTATTACTTTTTACACAACGAATGGATTTTCCACAATGACAACATGTTAAAGAGTTTAACGGACATTCCGCCGGCAGAGAAAGAAATCTTCAGTTATGATTTTTCAGGCATAAACAAAGAAGAATATTTTCGGTGAGTAAATGCATACACGATAAACAATTACCGACGAAACGCTTCTTTCCTCTCGTTATTCCATCTACGCTTCCCAATATAATTCACCCTTTTCTTCGATTAGGAACTGTTTGATCGGAGCTAAACTCTATCTCCTGAACGAGGACTTTACTCGCTTGAATGAAGCCAAGCAGCATTACAACAGGTAACGTTCCAAACCGCCGATATAATTTATTCGTTGCCGATACACGTCAATCGACGGTTGTCTCGTCGACTGTACCATCCCGTTCTGGTTCTCGTTCTGGTTCTCGTTCTCGTTCTCGTTCTCGTTCCCCTTCTATCCAACTACCTATATCTCGAAAAATTCCGCTTCCAAGGTAAACGTTTGATCAATCGCCATTCGAACTTACATACGGCCGGTGTTGGTATGGCGTATGGCTTGTGATACAAGCAGGTGTAACCAAAACGTTCACCAACAACGGTTTAAAGACGCGCCAGGTTTAATGGTGGGAGAAACGGGAAACCCCGTTCGAATAGCGTCGTCACTCGGGCTGCCGCCACGCGTCGTCCATTTACATCGTTTTTCTCGCTTCTCATATTTTCCTCGCCTTTCGTATCTTAACGACGCGTTATCGATCTTACCTCGCTCGTTTCCCTAATTTCCCAATTTTCCCAATTTTACAAATTTTACATCAAACAACATTCCAAACGATCGAATATTTTCTAGGATGAAGTGGATCGATCGAATATTCCATACCTGTTTCATCTTACTGTTAATCTGGACATTTGGAAAAGTAATATTTTTCGCACCTGTTTGAGTATGATCATCCCTTTCTCGTTTAATCGTCTCCTGCTGCGGATCTAACTACTTTCTCGAAGATAATAATGAAACTTTATTTCACTTGAATTGACAAAGAGATGGAATTGAAGAAATAAAAAAGAAAAACGGGAGTAAAAGAAAGATCAGGAGCAAGAGGGAATGGAAGAGGAAGAAGAAGAGGAAGAGGAAGAGGAAGAGGAAGAGGAAGAGGAAGAGGAAGAGGAAAGAGAAGAGGTAGATGAGACGAGGTAGAAAATAAGCGGGAGATCCGATAGAAAGAGACGAAACAACGTAATCGACGGTATAGAAAATATCCAATGATTTATGATTATCGTGATATTATCGTCCGGACGATGAGACCAAGGATAATTTCACACTTGCGCATAAAATAAATCGGAAAATCTGTCTAATCTTTTTCATGCAAAATTTAGTTCCTTTTACGCCGCAACTCCACAGCCTCTCAAACAATCGAGACACTACGCGCTACTCGCGATAAACTTGAAATATAAAAAGTCAAGCAATATCGAAACACGAATCGCTTTCAACAAAGTTTCCCGTTTTTATCGAGCTTTTGCTAAGAACACGATCTCTGATACCACCTGATACCTTAATTCTCCTTTCTCGTTGCTTTCGCGTTGCTACCACGTTGCTGCCGTCGTTCCACTCACTCTCGTATCTTCCTGCTCACTCTTATCCTCTGTAACACGCTTGTGTATAAAACGAACCGAGAGAGAGGAGCAGAACGAATGTTGCGAGCGGACCGGAATTTCTTGTAGTTTCAGTATAAAGGTATTCGATCGTGGAGCACGTTCGAAACCGCGATGGCTTCGTTTTACGCATCGTCTTTGACGGCTAGTAACGCATAATATGGATCGGCGAAGAAACTTTCCTCTCTGTCTATCTCTCTTCCTCTGTACCATACTCGTTTCCCTGACAACTCCTTTTTATTTTTTTATTTTTTTTCTTTTGTGATTAGATTTTACGCGGTTATGACTAGTCGTAATATCCTTGCGTAAACCAACCAACGTGCATGCATACGCATCATATGCAAATGGTTGAAACAACGTCATCGATAGTTGCGCATGCGTCTCCGCTATCGCGAGGCAGAAGCGTGACCAGTCGGCCGGTCGGACCAACCGAAGCAAGGCATACAGATTTCCTCGCACGATTAATCGTTGCAACGAATTCACTGCGTCGAATCGTGTACGAAAAGTGAAACCGCTTCTACCATCCAACATCGAGCGAACCGACACTGTGTTGTTTTTAGATAGGTAGGTAAGGTGGTAGCTATTCGTGAATCGGTGAATCGTAAAACGGCATGCTCGCTTTTGTTCGTAGACCAGCAACAGGGCTAACAACATCGTTAAGTAAAAGATTGCGAAACGTATGCGTACATCGCGTAAATAGGACCTTTTTATTCCACTCGTTTCGGAAAGACACCGAACAGTGACGCACGAGTCGTACTTTTCCGTCTCATAAACAGCGATCGACTGCCAACAGCTGTTGCCGTTTTTATTTTTTTCTTCCATGTATTATATTCTCATTTTTCTCCCATATAACGCGAATTAAGAAGAGGAACCGAGTAATCGAGTATAGTGGATCGTCTAATCTGTTGCAAATCGATCGATCGATCGATAGCGCCTAAATCCATATATATTACGTATTTACGCGAATTTCTTTGCTTTCGTTTTCTCTTTCGTCTTTGCTTTCGTCTTTGCTTTCGTCTTCGTATTCGTAATCGCGGTTAATCGTCGACGGAATTACCCTATGCGATTTCATTTTTTCCCTTTTTCTTTTGCAAAACTTTCAAAAGATTCCTGAACGATACGTCAAGAATAAATTACAATTTAACGGTTAAAAAGATATTCTACGAATAATTCTAACTTATTAGAATTTTGAGATAATAAGAAAGGTTACGAACTGACGCGTTAATAATACAACGGTAAGTTTCACATTACCGTTGTAATGTGTAATTTCGCATTGTTCTTTCATAGTCTCCATTACCATTATTCGCCTCTTTTATTTTCTACACCTTTTCTACTATTTATTGTTCTACTTTTCTACTATCAGTTGGATACTTTATTGGCACTATGCCAATATCGAAACTATGTACCGTACGTTTTTACTTTAACGCGAACGTTTTTACTTCTTAGAGTGTACGAATCGTAACTACATTGAAATCTATTTGCAGGTAAAAGATAAGTTCGCAGCGCGGTGGTTTTCCACGCGTTAGCAAGAAGAAGCTGGAAGAAAAAATTTGCCAAATATGCGAAATATCCGTGCAATGTCCGTACCTCAAAGACAAGATACCATGTCGCGATCTACCAGTTTTCGCTTGTCGAACAATATCGAAGACGTGATCGAAAAATTTGAGTGTCTTCAGCTTCTACAGGGTCACAGTGCAGGAAATCGACGTTTCGATATAATCGATCAATCGAAAGAAGTACGCGATCTAACCGATCTCGATCGACTCGATGCTTATCGTAAAAAACTCGGCGAATATAACTCGAGTTGTCAAATATTCAACAACAATGTCGAGCTCAACCAAGATCAAGACCAAGATCGAGATCGAGATCGAGACCGAGACCGAGACCGAGACCGAGACCGAGACCGAGACCGAGATCAAGACCAAGACGATCTCATTGAACGAGGACCAATTAAATCGCACTTTTCGCAAACACGCAATCAACCGTATCGAACAAGCGTTGTCCAACAGTTGCGGCACTCGGAAAAGAACGATGCTTTTATAATCGATTACGATCAAACTGTGGAACAAATTCTGCGTGACAAAGAGTGCCGCGAAAAATTGAATCCTTGTCTCGATCAGTTGGAAAAAAGTTTGGAGAGGATAAACTGCAGCTATAATGGTAACAGTAAGAATGAAAATACGTGGCAAGCGAGCAATTTAAGGAGAGATGTACGTACGTTTGATTCTTCGATCCAATACCTTACTTAACTAAGCAAATTACTCAACTATTTCTAACGACCATTCATGCTTCTTTCAGTTTTCTTCAACTCCTACGAACGTCGAAAATATTTTAAGCGACGACTTGTTAAAAAAGGTATCAAGCGGAGCTTTTCAAGCGGCTCAGCACGTGACAGAGAAAAATTTCCTTCGTTCGTGGGGAAGGACAGAAGATTGCTTCGATTCCTCTTTCGGCAATGATAATACAACGTCCTTCAGTTCCGAGAGTCACGAATTCAATTCCCCTCGCTCGGCTAACTCCAATTATATGACCATTCGTGCACAATTTTCGGAAAGGTCGGAAGAAAATTTCAATCACAGCCCAGTTGGCTCTCCTCGGGTAAAGAATATAAAAGAATTTTCCTCGACGTACGTTGGCTCGTTTAACACGTTTCCGTATAATTTGTTGTACTCGTACATTGCAAATTCTTAGGTCACCGTCGCACCGATTTATAGGCCGCCGCAGACATCCTGTTCCTCCAGCTGCTCGTCTTCGTCTTCGAATCAATCGTACGGTGACACGCCTAGTCCGAATAGTTGGTATCAGACGGCAGTCGGTTCTCAAAGCGAAGAAGGTTTCTCTACCTGGTTTTCATGTCACGATCACGAGACTATCTCGAGCAACGTGCAGGATAACATTGAAAATAACGAAACGTGGTCGAAAATAATGGAAGAACTAGTAAGTAATTTAGAAGGAGAAAAGACCAAAGTTGGAGTAACGGATACGCAGCAAGATTCCCTGAAAGCGGTAAACACCACGAATTCGTGTACTTTTCAAACCAATAATTCTCAACAGACAAACCAATTTCGATACTCGTCATCGTATTCGATACAAGATAGTAATATCCTCGAGAAAGAGCCGCAAAGTATTGAAACGACAAATCTGATCTCGATCGATTACGACGCACCTTTGCTTTCCAATTATCCAAAGGATGATAACGCATACAGTAATATCGGTCAACGTTCGTCGGAAAATATAAACGACCAGTGCGATCTTTCGTTGATATTTCATTCGATCGCTGATCCTTCGCCAACTTTAGACACGCTCGTTATTTCCACCGATTTAAACTTTCACGATATTCAAACGAAGAAGCTATCAACGGATTACAAAGATGACTGTCACATACCCAAAATGGTTGCTTCGTTCGAGACTTGGCCTCGGCAACCTTGGTGAGTTGCTCCTCGATGATTTTTGCGAAAATTTATCCATCGTCCGACGTACGCGCATAATCGTTAACCACGAGTTTTTCTTCTACCGTTACAGCAATTCCGATCGAAATATATTACCCTGGTCATCGTTGAATCTACCATCTGTAAAGGCGAGCGATAGATTAAAAGAAAAATTGAATCCGAAAGAAGTGAAAAAAGCTATGATTAGCCTGCTGAAACGATCGACGAAAGAGCTCGCCAAGCGAGATAAAGATGGAGACACGTAAAGTATTTTCTTTTACCAATTAATCCATCTTAAGTTCGCCGACTTAGATTTAATCGTTTCTTTTATTTCTTCCCGATAGGACGTTGATGTGCCTGGTTGCCAATCCTAACGAACTTACGCAGAAAATGGCCTATTTGGTACCGCTCGTAGAACGTCTCAGCACAATTACCGGAGCACTAACCATTATAAATAATCGCGGTGAAGATGCACTTTATTTGGCGGCATTGAATTGTCCCCAATTTCCCTTCGTTACAGGGTATTTAGCCGCAACTATGTTACAGAAAGAGATCGACATTACCCAACGATTATATCATACTCGGGTATGATTTTTCTCTTTTTTCCTCCTTTCACCTTCCACTCTCCACTTCTCTATACACGTATCATTCTATGGGTTTTTTCCTCGATTAATCTCTAGGAACGCTATTCGTAAAAAGATCGTATTATTTTCACAGGGTGATACACTGATACATTCAATCGCGGCGCAAGGTGATTCTCATAAAGAAATTCTAAGCGAATTATTAGCTTTAAAAACGACCCAAGGAAACAGGTTGTTCGATCTGTCGAAACGTAACTACGATGGTTAGTAGGGAAGTTCCTCTTCCGTTCCGCATAATTTTACCTATCTAAATCTGAACAAACACTCGATCTTACCGCTTTATGTTTGTTGCTTTTCTCTTTTCATAGGTAGAACAGCTCTTCACGTTGCGATCGAATCGCATGAACCGTTTACAAAAGGAATCACATCGTTAGAAACCGTTAAATTACTATTGAAATACGGAGCTGATCCTAAGATCAAAGAAACAAAATGCGGCGATAATGCGTTACATATGGCGGTTTCCTCGGATTGCGATCCTGTTCTCGTCAAGGTATCAAGATATATATTCAGTGATAGGCATTCATATTAATTTTACTTCCTATCTCTCGCTAGTTCTAATTCATTTTTATTATACGCAAATACTTATTCGATAGCTGTTACTGAATAATTGTGCTTCCGATTTGGTAAACGCCATCAACTACAATCACGATACAGCGTTACACATGGCTGCAGCTATATCGGCCAACATATCTGCGGAAAGACAAACGGAAGTCTGCTGCTTACTGGTTCACGCCGGAGGGCATACAAATTTACCGAATTGTGAAGGGAAACTACCACTAGATCTCGTTACGCCCGATAAGAAGCAAGCAATCGGAAATATTCTTTTGCAATGAATCGTTTTGGATAGCATCGAAACGTCGTATATCATTTCTTTTGTATTTTCTTTGTTTCTTTCCCTCCCCCCCCTCTCTCTCTCTCTCTCTCTCTCTCTCTTTCTCTCTCTTTCTCTCCCCGTCCCTCTGCCCCTCGTGTATCGTAATGACGCATGTATGAATCATGATGATACTACCTCATACCGTCCCATATCACCGTACATTCTTATCTATTGTTTATGTATATTCTAAAACCGATTCTTAATTCTTTCGGGCTTTTCTTATTGCGTTTTAATTCTGATAATCTTTGCTACAGCATTTTTTGCGGAATCTACAAGATGCGGATAGGATTTAGACATACATATGGATTAGGGTGTACGAATATGTACGAAGCTATGGTGTAATTGTACGTGTACAATGGAAATATTGCATTCTCTTCGAAGATATTTATAAATATCTATCTCTGCCTAGTCCATATAGTCGGGCAAAGTCGTGTAAAACTAGAAACGTATTACGAAGAATAACTTTACGCATTTGTCACGTAATTCGTTTAACGGAAATGAAAAATAAAACAAAAACGTAAAGTGAAGATGATGTATTGAACATTTAACGAAACTTCTAGCGTATTCGCGATATCTTATTCCATTGCAAATTTAAACCACGTGACAACACGAATAGGGGTACTTAGATACGCGGGATGCGATTATATTTTTATAAATGGACGATTTGTGTCGCCGAGTTGAGTTGTTCCATGCATGTTACCCTATCCTAAGGTTAGCAGATGAAACGATGGAATTACCCATCTGTCATTCAATATGAAAGCGGCACGAAACAAGTGTCCATCTTAATCCGGACGATTAACCTTTCGCGAGTTTTCATTCGATACTCGACCTCTGTGACAATAGCACGTTACTCTTTTCTCTGTTGCTACAATGTGACGAGTTTGCTTTTTTGTATATTTTATTCTTCTTACTCCGTTGTAAACAACAGATTTTGTGAAAATCAAAAGAAGAGAAACCTGTTCCAGTGAATAAGTGAAAGAGCAAGAGGGAGAGAGAGAGAGAGAGAGAGAGAGAGAGAGAGAGAGAGAGAGAGAGAGAGAGGAGGCAAAGGAAAAGCCAAGTACCGTAAACAATATTTAAACAATTTTTAATTATCTCCGATTATTAAATGACACAACAAAAATTCAGTCCAATTTACGAGCATATCGTAAAACATTCCTCCACGGGATATACATTAGGAACTAGGAACGAGGTTTACGCAGAATTCCTGATGCGAATTTGAAAAGAGCGAAAATGAAACCTATACTGATAGTAATAAATTGTGCACTGTTGCTACTAACAAGTGCAAGTAATATTAGTGAACAATGTAAAATTCAAATGACAACGATCAGGTGTCATTGTACCGGAAACGAGGTAAATCTTGGAATTATACAATCTCGTATTGTACCGTGATTAAACAAAGCATGAATAACCCGTAAAAACATGCGCGGTAAAATACGTTTTCTTTTTTACAGGAATTTTTACTGCCAGAAGGATACAACTATGAAAATGTGACAAGTATACAAATTGCATCTTGTACAATTGCAAATCTGCATTTTTCTAGTTTACCAGAAGCGAGTCAAATTACAGAAATAATTGTACAAAATATCAGCGAACGTTTGATTTTCGAGTTATTTTTAACATCGAAAAGAATGAAGCGGCTCAAATTATCGAAAATTCGGCGAATACCATTAATTACTCACGACACGTTCATCAAGTTGAACAGTATTGAAACGCTACGAATCGAGGATACACGAATCGATAATTTCGAAGAACTATTCACCGACATAGCAGTAACTAATTTTTTCATGATCAATGTTACCATCGAACGAATCAATGAGCTAAGTTTCTTGGAAAAGGGACAAACTCTGTACATTAAAAACAGTGAATTTCAAAATGTTACTGGTTCATTGAATTTCGCTTATTTTTCAACAGTAGAGATTTTCCACTCCAAGTTTCACTTACAGAAACCGGGTTACATATTGATCGAAGGTAATGTCGTATACATCGAAAATTGTGTTTTTTCAAATTCGAGCACAAACGTAGTTGCCGCAAAAAGCATTAGAATAAATGATACTTGTGCAGATGGGAAAAGTTCTATGAGACTGTCATCGAATAACATTAAAAGTGTAAACAATCGATCGCCTACTGAAATCATTTATACCAGGAATAGAAATGAATCGGAATATTTTTTCAATCGAAATAACACAGTGTGTATCGCTGGAAACTGCAAATGTCCGAAAAACAGCAGTCAAAGTACGCAGTTGATAAGTTTATTTCTCGCGTTTGCCTTTCAATTTTTCTTCCCAATAGCCATTCTGTTATCTACGTTTTCTTAATTCAGATAAGAATCTTTCTGATGCTTCTTCGCTCTTTAACTTTCCAAACCACTATATCGTGCGCACTAATAAGAACTTCTAATCATTATATAAAATGTGTTTTCTTTTAAAGAAAGAGCAATCTCTCTTCAAATATGCAATTCTCTATTCGCGTGATTTTAATCACTTATTTCATGATCCCCAAATTTCTATTTACCTCTCAAGTTCTCTACATTGCTTATTTATACTTTACACATTATCATTCATTGTTAACGTGTTAACGTGTGTGTTGATTTTTCTTACATTGCAATACATGCAATACTTGTATAACTTGTTTGTTCAAAGAAATAAGATATAAATTAAACAAACAAATCGAACGACATACTCGCTTGTATTTACCACTTTGTAAGATCCATGCAATGTATCAATCGTTGATAAGTGACATTGTTTCCTAGCCTTTGTACGATTTTCAACTTACAAGGAGAGTGCAGAGTAATAAAACTTCAATCGTAAATATTTCAAAAACTATTGAGTAGTGCCGGCTATAATGATATATATTCTTGAACTGCATGTGAGACTTGCACTCTCCTTGTTAGAGTATGTATCTTTGCTTGTAGCTTCTTTAACATTGCATAGTAGATCTAAGAATAATAAATAACTTAGTTTGTACTATGTTTGTACTTGCATTTGATTTTTTATCTTAACTATCTTTACTAGTGAAAGGATTAATATGAAAAATATATATATAATGTGATGTACAATGTATGATATTCAATAAAAATTTTCTTCAAGATTGTATCTTCTTATCCATAGTTAGTGATACTACAGGACAAATCAAATTCAATCAAGTATGACCACTGATTCAATGATCATACAGATTCATATTTATGAATTAAAAGTATGGATAACGTAGATTTGACGTATCCTTTTTTGCGTACATACAAATTGAATTTCAACACGCAAAGCAACTTTCACCTATGCTAGTCATACCAAATTATAACAGACAAACAGGAAGTGTATAACTGTTATGTACTGACTCTATTATCAGAGTAAAAAGAGAAAAAAGGAAAAGACACGTGTAACGAGAAAAGAAAGTAAAGTTCTATTCAGTAATAAACAGTCATCATGCCAGATATAATACAGATCTAACTTCTCATGAGTATATGTATCGTGTAACTTTAATCATACAAGTACAACCATAACCAATCAATCATAAAAACAGAAATCAGTTATTTCGTAATGTCTCAAATGAGTACTATTCCCCTAGTTGTGCTCCCAACAATTTAAAATAAAAAATCTTTCTTCATAAAAAAATATGTTATAACAAATCTACTGAAATATTTACTAATGACAATTTACAATCATATATTTCTGTTATGCTTAATAAAAATAATTAACATTATTTTTCAAAGGAGCAGAGACGATTACTTTAATGTAATCTATGAAAGATGCGTGTAAATTAAAGTTTAATTAAAATCGTTAAAGTATTAAGTTAAAATGTACCCGAAATGAAGATAAGCAGAAGCATGAGACAACTTCATGCTTCGTCATCGTCGACCAATCGGTCCACGCTCAACACGTGTTGTCCAATCTCGACACTCTCACACTCTTTACGTTCTTTACACGACACAAAGGTAATACCAACATTGAGTGAACGATACTTGCGGAAACAATCGACAGTCTGTAGAAAAGACTAATACGAACGCCCCCATACTTTTACTGTTCAAAATAAGAGCCAATAGAGGTTCGTTTCATAAGCTCTGGTGACGTACTAAGGTCACAGTTTGGTCGATTGTGTATATGCAATTACTCAGGTCGACTTTTAATACCTTGATTGAACGCCGAAAACATTATCGAGCATAGTAACGTAATAAATGTTATCATATGAGTACATTTTGTTTGATTCGATACAGTTTGGAACTGATATAGAAGAGCGATTAGGAGAACGGCTTACAGACAGCATGAAGTTATCTTCTACATGCGAGTAGTCAAGCAGGCTAAACCACGGTTCTTTCGAGACATCGCAAACCGATAATCAGAAGAACAATTACGTTCTATTTAATGAGTAAGAGGGATAAGAGAGAAAAGATAAAGGATTTTTATTTTTGATTCCAAGTTAGATAGCGTATCTAGATATGGAAAGTATGCAATAAATTATTATTAGATGCACGCAATAATGATGCCCAACGATGTTCTACGAGCAAATCCGCAGATAGAATTTTGACGTAAAGAATCCTTGAAGAATTTTGAGTCAAGGTTAGGCTCGAGTTGTATTGCAAAAAAGAAAAATTGATTTATAAAACATATATAGAAATAGAAAGAAATACCTGGGAAAAGAGGCATAAAATTCTAAGAAGCTGGAGAATATTTAGGGTTATTTTGGAAGAAATACATCATAGGTATATAAATATAGAGATGGATCACTTATTATAGTGTAAATACAGAGAGAGATTGGCAGGCTTAATTTTACTGTCGTCAATTTCATTTTCGTTTATATATGTGAGTAATTTCCTCCAATAAAGCATACAGGTTAACATTGTTTTCGTGCAATAATAATTGAAAAACTTTCCAACGTGGAAATCTAGATTTCTGATAAGATACTTTCGCGGACAGTAAGTAAAGATGTCATTATTTTATCATTGCATAGTTATAATCATTACCAGTGATTGAAATAGTTTCTTCTTTACAATATTTTCTATTCTTACTTTTTCTTATGCATCCATATATGCATTTATCCCTTAAATTAGACACAGATGCGCTATTAATTTAGTTATCTTTTTTAGTGTGTTAACAATGCATTAATACTGTATTCTATCTCTAATTTGAGGGATAAATACATTATTAATGTAATTATTCTTTAGGCTATGCCTAAAATGTTTTATACAAAGAAAAGCAAATGTCGCTGTTAAAGGAAAGTGAACAGAGAAGTAGCTTAGAGAAGCTATCTTGAAATTATGAAATAAGGAGATACCATCTGCTTAAATGCCATGTTCAATGTATATGAATATCGAAAGACTTTATTAACATAGGAAACATGATTTCATAGAATATAAGTCAGGATCTCTGTCTAAACATACATCCAACTCTGTACCCTAAAGAGAGATGCATTTTTCTATTGACAAATAAAAAAGGAAATTGCAATTACAAAATAAGTGTGTAAATAAATAATTTAATTATACTTATCTGTATCTCTAGCTGTTCTTATTTAAAAATTTATAAATAAAGTATAAAGTGTGATGTATCTTTCCAGAATAGTTCTATATATAGAGAATAATATGTACTTCGATTAATTATTATATATTCAAATTAATAGTACAGAAAATATAAAAATACAGAATTGACCGATTTCAAAAATTTCAAATATTTTATAGTAAACTATTATTTTTTCAAACTTGAATCTAAAACTGTGTTTTTATTCAATACCTAATTAATAAATGTTACTTATTCGTTAATCATTTAATAATAATGGTAACATATGTACATATGTACAGGGTATCATGTAACTGGTGGTAGAAGCAGAAGGTGGTGATTCTACATAAAAAACTAAATAACAAATACAGAATAAAATATTTTCATTTGTATTTTCGTTGTCGAGAAAATCGACTTTGAATATCCACCAAATACGCTAGTATATCATCAGTATACTGATAGTCCATCCGAGCCATAGTTGTAAAGTGCATGTGTAATCGGTGAACATTCAAAGTCGATTTTCTCGATAATGAAGCTTCGAATGAAAAAATCGTATTCTATATTTTTTCATATTCACTTATTCTTCTTATCTCCTTAAAATGATAATAGTTAGTCTTGTTATGATGTAATTCAAAATATAAGGTCGTAAATTTTTATTCTTTATACTTTTTTAATATTTTAAAGAAAAAGAAAATTGGATATTGCTTCTGGCACTTGATAGATATATCAAAATAAGTACTTACGTACTCGTTACGAATTGATATAATATTACATTTGATATAATATTACCAGTCTATAATGTACAAAAAACACTTGAGATATGTACTCTAAACTAAGTTTATGCCTAACATGGAAATTTACCAAAAACTAAAACTAATTAACTCACTCAAACTCAACATATTTTATGCGTTCGTAAATAAATAAATAAATAAATAAATAAATAAATAAATAAATAGATAAATAAATACTAATATGTATTATATCTCAAGCACTCAAGACATTTCGAATAAAAGAGAGAAAAGTGGGAGTCGTTTAGATATTTCTCCCACCATTCAAGATAGTCAATATAACACGTCGCTTGCCCATTGAATACTTGTCGCGAGTGTAACTGTATAGGACGAGGGAGAACATTGGCACACCGAGGGAATCCCGGACTCGTTTCATTTATCGCGAAAAGTCTTTCGCAACGGTAAAATCAAATTATTATAAGTTGTATTGACTTTAAAACAGATTAACATCAGTTTTGCACTATATATGCCTATATATACTCATATTTATATATCTTTTCATATACTATGTATCATATTATTTATGAATAATCATATGTGATACATGTATAATATGTATATAATTTATTTATTTATTTATTACATTATGCTTATATATAAGATAAATAATATTAGTTTTATATATTTTATTTATATAAATATTATTAAAACATATTATAAGCTCATAAATAAATAATATTTATACTATATGTTAATATAATATAACAAGTAAACAAATAAATTATATACATTTACATATAGCTATACTGCGAAATAAAAATGTGTCGAATGAAATATCATAATAAAAAGCATTTGGTTATATTGCAGGTTCGTTTCCCCTCGTAATATCAAGAAAATTTGTTTTTGTAGAGCGATATCAGTATAGGTCATGCGTGGAAGGTTGAGCGGACTCGGACTCTTACTAGTCCTCGTGCGACTTTCGTATCAGGTAAAATTTAGATGTCTATTAAATAAGACAAGTATGGTGATGAATAATGAAAAAGGTTGCGGCCAAAAATCTGACCGAAATTCAGAAGCTGAATACAAATTTTTCTTTTTGCGTGATAAGGGATAAGAACATCCCGTGAAAACCCTGAAGAAGGATTGCTTTTTAATCTATACCATTGTTTATACAAAACAGATGACGTACAAACAAGATTCGTCGAATTATTACACTGCAGCAGTAGTAGAATATTCACCGATTTATATCAGAAATAACGGTTTATTAACTTTAAAGAAGAATACAGATGTGTACATCGAATATATAAAAGAAGCGAGTGAACAGGTGAGCTAGGTTGGTCCCTAACGGTTCGATCTTGGTTGTGCAACTGGTCTTCGTAACGTTTTGACCAAATATTATTTTTCCCCAGAATGCCGACATTATCGTCTTTCCAGAAGATGGATTGACATCGATTCACTTGCCTGCTAGTTGGCCACAACTGGACTCTTGGACAACGGCGATTCCGTCCGCTCTCGACGAATATGTTCCCTGTACGGAAAACCATATCAATGTCGGCGAAGTAAATGCTCCGTATTTGCATGACGAATTGTCATTGGCTAGAAACTTTGATTCATTCTGTACTATTCATTGTTCGTAGACATTGAGAAGATTATCTTGCGCGGCGAAGCGAAATCGTATTTACGTAGTGGTGAACATTGCTGAAAAACGATTTTGCGAATGCAATGATGAATGCCCATCAAATCGTAAAGTATGCAATTATTACAACACCAACGTCGTGTTCGATCGATCAGGAAAAATAATTGCCAGGTAATCGCGTTTTCTTTATTGATCCTGCAAGGATTATTTCCTTTTTTCATTGTCATCGTGAGTAGGTATCGCAAGACACACCTCTTTGACGAGCCAGGATTTGAAACAACCGTAACACCAGAAATAGTAACATTCGATACGGATTTTGGGGTCCGATTTGGTACCTTTATATGTTTCGATATATTATTTTCGGTACCGCCCTTAAATTTGACAAGAATGTTAGGAATTTCGAATATCGTATATAACACCGCCTGGTTTTCGGAAGTGCCATTTTTAACTGGTATGTGTACATACCAAATGCTGCAAGTACTTCGCGGTGCATGTTATTTTGTTTACATGCGATGAATTATTATTTTTCAATTTCCCCTTGCAGCCGTTCAAACGCAATATGGATGGTCCTATGCCGAGGACGTGAATCTGTTAGTAGCTGGATATCATGAACCACTTAGTGGAAGTATTGGAAGCGGTATTTATTTAGGTAATGGCTGGGCTTAGGCCGGTTTGCAATTTTACCGTATACATTTATTTTTTAATTTCAATCATCATCGTTATCTCTTTTTTTAATTAATCGATTATTATTTTATAGGTCGTAACGGAATAGCCAATGCAACCATGTCTCGCGATCCCAAACATCGAATTTTGATCTCTCAAGTTCCAAAGATCAGAACCAAGGAAACTAAAGTTGAACAATTATCAACGAAAGAAGGAGAAAGAAATCAGGAAACGGAGAATGACGCTGGACACCATGATGTCTATGGCTATTATAGCAAATCACTGAAAGGAAACATACCCGACGGGATAAAGTTACTACTCGACAATCTTATATCGTTCACATCTGTCCCACTCAACGGTTCAATGTCCGAAAGCATTTGTCATGGTGACTTTTGTTGTGATTTTGAGATTGCCACTGACATCAGTAATTTGTCTTCGACTCATTATCGCGCAGTAGTTTACAACGGCTTACGTCGATATGGTCAAGTGGTACTAGCTTATGTTAATGTGTGTGGCGTAATTCAATGTTCCAACGACACGATACAGTCTTGCGGTTCTGTTAGCCAATCCAACACCACTTTTTCCACTTTAAGTGTCACGGCAACATTTAATGATTATCCCAAGCTTCTAGTAATGCCCAGTATATTAAACTCCTCGCTCCTTCCTTTCCAGCATTGGACGTATGTCGAACATACGTGTGAAAATCAAACGAATCTAACTATCGTTTTGAATGAAGTGACAAAAGATCTTGTTACCTTTGGCATATATGCTAGAAATTTTTACCGAGACAAACAGAATTGATTATCGTTTATCTTTAATGTTTACGCTTATTACTTTCCTTTTTTTAATATTCTTGATATCATTTGATACATCTACTTAATAAAAAATTGGGCATAATGTTACGAAGATACACGAAATAAAACTCGTTACGCGTATCAGGGTCCTTTTTTATTTTTTTGTTCTTCCTTCATTCTTTGTCCAAGCCCCCCCCCCCTCCCCTCTCCCGGCCCAATTACATTCGATTATTTCAAACAAAACAATCACAAATCGTAACCAGGACAAGAATGCAACAGTTAGGCTGAACGAAAACGGGAATGCATAATAGACAATGATCAACCAAATATCAAAAAAAGAAATGCTATCTTTTTTATCAATTTCACGTCGATTTTGCAAAAATAAATCGCACGTGAGGCTATTGACATTTTGCTCAAAAAATCAATATGCGCATACTGATTTACCGAAAGTAAGTTTTCAGGATTATCGTCAAAAATCTCTACAAAATTCGAATGTATCGGCCAAACGAAGTATCGATGAACGAAAAACGTCAACTTACGCAATGTCTTTTGGTACGTTTCTCCAAATACGTTCTATTGTTTTTACTAACGTGGAAAATATGATAAAAGAAACGAGAAAATAAAAAGGTTATTCATCTAAAGAGATAGTAAGAAAAAAAAAGGATAAGTTTATGATCCCTTTATTTACAAATAGTGACCGGTGTTGCTCTGCTTTATGGAGTAAAGTCTCATATGTTGCATTATATAATGTGTCTATCCCCATCACGTGACATTTTAATGGAAACACAAATTGAAATCTGTTTGCAAGATATAGCAGTAGGAAAAGTATCTATATTTAAATGGCGAGGAAAACCGATCTTTATTTATCATCGGTGAGACTAATACCAAAGATTCCAAAGATACCAAAGATTTTACCTTTATCCAAACCCTAGTTTTTTCAATTGAACTTTGAAATATATTGTAGCCACAGTTCCATTATAAAACAAGAAAAAGAAGTAAATATTGCGAAATTAAGGGATCCCGAGAGCGATGATAAAAGGACCAAACGATCCGAATGGTTAATCGTCATTGGAATTTGCACGCATCTCGGTTGTGTACCTATTCCTAATTCCGGTATGATACCTGGTGGATTTTATTGCCCATGCCATGGATCTCATTTCGATGCATCTGGACGTATACGTAGAGGTCCTGCACCTACCAACTTAGAAATACCGGAATACAAATTCCTCTCTGATAATATTATTCTTATTGGCTGATTATATAGCCATTTAATATTCATATCTTTTTCCTAATGTGATATTTAATAGTTTTCTGTTTCATCATTTCTTCCTTCTTTCCTTCCCTTCTTTTTCTTTTTTCTTATATTTTTTTTTTCCTTTTTTCTCTAACATCAATTACCTTTATTTTTTATTTCTATGAGAATGGCGTTGAGTCGATGAAATGATGTTCACTTCCTTTTTCTTTTATCACTGTTCATGTATTTCTGTAACAAGTATTTATCTTCATTACCAACATTATTGTTATTTATCGGCGTCCCTGTCTCTACTCTTTTTAAAAATGTTTAATTAAAGAGGTAGTTACATGTAAATAGCGTTAAATAGCGCGACGCTTCGGCTATTTCCGATTACATTCGGTGAATTCCGACGATTGGTTAGTACTTTGTCGTGCGTGTATGTTTATATCCTTCCTTCGTCTTTCTACTCACTTTTCCCATAATTTCTTTCAGATTGAATGTGAAACCGATTAGTTTCCAAAATTTGCAATGACACCACCAATGGAGAGAATACAAATCCTTGAAACGATCGAAAAGGATATTATTGTGTGCCTGCAAAGTGCAGGTGATCAACAAACCTGCCTTGCTTATAAATACACGATTTGAAATGCAATGACATTTCTCGTTTAATTACAGAATAATTTTTATCATTTTGTATAGGGCAAGCTTTTGTGGAGCTCAGTAAAGAAAAATCCAGTTTGAAACAAGCTGAAGCACAAACTCAACAATTCTTAAAGACTCTAGGACATGTAGAGTCTAAATTAAGTGAACAAATTAATTATCTAACTCAAGTTTCAACAGGTACCTAATCATTTAACTGCACAAAAATGTTACCTGTTTCATGAGCTAATTTACTTCATCTTATCGCAGGACAACCACACGAAGGTTCTGGATATGCAAGCCAAAAGGTACTCCAAATGGCATGGCATAGGTTAGAACACGCACGAAGCAGAGTAAACGAATTGGAACGTATTAAAAGTAAACCAAGATGAGCACATCTTATTTATATATACATATATGCCGGTTAATCATTTTCAACATATCATAATCATGATCAAAATACTTCAATCCAATTAGTCTGTTTGCAAATCTTGACTTCATTGATTGATTGAGTAGTTTGGTATATATGCAATATTAATATGTTCATCTCTGGTATTTATTGATAATTTCAAAGATAACAAAGTAACTATTAAAATAACTATGTAACATGAATCAAAGGTTTAAATAATTCATGCATATTGTTCATTTACTTATTCTTGTATTTTTGTTACAATAGCACTAAAAATATCTTACAGGAGGAACATTCCTATTGTAAAACTCAACTTGAATTGAGCATAAATATAGTAAAACACAGATCAACCGTTATAAGAATATTTTATGGCAAAGAAAAAAAAAAAAAAAAATGATATTTAAGGTACAGATCCATCTACAACGCCCATGCTACGTTTTACTGTAGCGGCTAGAGAAAGTCTCGACCTTCTCTCCTCGTCTAGTTGTTTTGTCAATAACGACATTTGCGATTGTAAATCTGTCATTTGACTTTTCAATGTTCTAACTGTTTCTGATAATATTCTGTATGAAACAGATGTATACGTTAGAATTTTTTAAATTATGTGATTACGTATAATATTGTATTAGAATTTACACAACAAATTTACCGATTACTACAAAAATCCCAATTTCCATGGTTATGCATCAGAGATGTTCTATCCCGCATTTTATGTGAATCGTATTCCAGCATCGCTAAAGTGTAAATATAAGATATATAAACGTTAGAATGCATAAAGTTATTGTGTTGAAAATCAACAATGTAATCCATGACTTACAAGCTGATTCTCCAGAATGTACAGTGAATCTAGCATTAACAGAAAGACAGTATGCCTCAATCACCTTCAGTATAATTGCATCCTCTTCAAATTGTCTTTCATCTGCAATTAGCAAAATGTATTATGATGTAGTACTTTACAAAGTCCAATTATTTTTAAATTTATGATATGCATGATAAACCTGATGTCATTTTTACCAAATACTTTGAATGTGTAAAACGGAGGCGCTGGTCGCAATGAAGCGATGTTCCAAGGTGTTCTAATTCCTAGAGAAGTACAATGTTCTGAGATCGATCTGTGTTGTTGTTGCTGCTGCTGCTGCTGCTGCTGCTGCTGTTGCTGTTGCTGTTGCTGTTGCTGCTGCTGTTGCTGCTGCTGCTGCTGCTGCTGTTGATGTTGTTGTTGTGTTTGTGACTGTGGTTGTTGTTTCCCAGTTTGTTGATTGCCAATCTAACAAATTAGAACAAGAAATACAAATTAAAACAATTAGAAAGATCTTATGAATGATATTTCTTGTAATTATAATAAAAATGATATTAATTTCTAAACGTGCTGTATTAATTACATGTCCATGTTCTAAATGAATGATAACAAAATTATAAATAAATCAATTATGCAAGTTAATGTCGATCTTACTTTTACAATTTAAATTCTTAAAATGCATACCGACGTTAGTAGAGCAAAAGCTTACTTCACACAACATGGCTGTGAAAGGAAAGCATACGCTCGCGCGCGCGCGCGCGCGCGTGTATGTGTGTGTGCGCGCGCGCGTGCACGCATATGTTGAGTAAGTAGGCCCTTTTGCTTGCGCGCACATTTCCAGAGAGATATAATTAGTAAATAAAACAAGCAAAAATGCTAATTATACAAAAAGAAAGAAAAAAAAAAACAGCCATGCCATGGAAGCTTGCCTTGATCCGAGCATCCAGACAATGGTATAGATTTCTTCAACCACCAATGAGCGTATAATCCTGATGTGTATATTTTATTCGTTCCACTGTAATCATTTTCAACGACTGGACGATTTGGCTGAATTGCTTTCCTTCCAATTTTTCGTACAATTGTTTGATGTTTGTATGGTATAGGTTGCGTAAACCTTCTTTGCATTGTATGCTCATATTTATCCAAAGATACATAAACTGTATTTTCTCGTGTTTGAATTTCTTTCACTGTGAAAGTATGATCAGAATTGTAAACGCTTTTGTTAGCGGTATCACAAACCGATATATCCAAATTATTGTCAATTTGTTTCGATAAATCAGATAAGTTAGCAGTATCCCTCGGGGTAGAACCGAAGGGTGATGTACAAACGCACTGATATTCAAAATTATTCTCATCGTTCTCACTTTCGCCAGAATAAATTCTTACAGGTTCAATGTCGCATTTGTTATCAGTATATGTACATGATTTACAAGAAGAATTGATTTCAAAAGAATTCAATCGATAACTTTCAGCCATTCCAGAATCTAATGATCCGACGCTAACTACTCTTGTTTGTAAACCAAATCCAAGCTTTTCTTGAGTATATGTTTGTAATTGGCAACAATGTTCAATAACATTTGAGCTGCACTCAGGAACTGACAGATGATACACAGAATTTATGGTAACAGGCTGTTCGTCAGTAAATGCGTTATTCTTTAAACACTTTACCGCGACTGTTGCATTTATGTGCTTTTTCATTTCGCCAAATTTATTTTTTTGGAAGTTAGAATTAATTGGAAATGAACGAGCAAGAGTAGTAAAACGTGATCGACAAACCGGTTGTCCACCAGGAATATTAATATTATTTACATTATTGTTATTGATAAAATCAGTTGTAGCAGAGCTTGTAATGCCAACAAGTGGCAAACTTTTGCTAATTTCACGTGTATTATTTTGTGCTGTTATGAATTCTGTTAAAGACGAACCCTTTGATATTCCTACAGTGCTAAGATCGAGATCTCCTAATGCATATTTTACATCGAGAGTCAGAGTAGATTTACGCAATACTGTCGTTCCAACGAGTGATTGTTCCATTTTAATCTTATTCTGCTCATAGCTTCCGCAGTTACGGGAACAATCCTGACTACTTGTTTGCATCGGATAAAGAGCATATGTCGTTATATTAGTCCTTCGCATTTTTACATTTTTCATATCCGGCCTCAGAACATATTGTAAATAAAGCAACTTTTTCAAAAGTTCAGGACATATAATCTTTTTCTTGACTAATTTTGCAAAATATCTTGAAAGACGAACATACGGGGGTAAGTTGTAACTCACACGTAACGCTGTTGATGATTTCACAAGACTATTGCTTGTTATTTGTTCCTGTATTAGAAGCTCGATCCAGTGCTGCTGATCTTCTTTAGTAGCACAAAGTACAAGTATACTCTCGATCATTGGTCCTAAGGTCAAAGAGAATCGTTTTGATTAAAAACCAAGTAAAATATTTATTCTTCATTTAGTAGAAAATGAAATGTATTTCTTACCAGTAATTTCAAAAGCATTTCTCATTTCATCAGTATCTTCTGTTTGAGTGATAGTAATACCCGTTAATGGAAGTTTTCCCTATGAATGGATAAAGTGTGCACATGTTTACTTGGACATTTCAGAAAATTGAAATATACAACTGGATGTAACATATATAGGGGAAAGATAATGGAATATACTTCATAGACGAAGGAACTCATCCTCGGGCTAGCACCAAGAACCAAAAGAGTCGTTGGAAAAAGAACAAAGTATCTATCTCGACGATCTAGACCCGTAACACCGCTTGCTAAAGTAACAGAACCAACATAGAGAATTTCTCCGAGAGAATTCAACTCTTCTCCTTCCCATCCTTTAATACCACTAGTTAACACTTGGAGTGCCAATTCACGTTGTTTTCGAATGGACGCACATCGACTCTACGTAACAAGAAAACACAACGTCATATATATATTACATATTACACAGAATAAATAATATGAAAGAGTTTAAATAATAAATTAAATAACTTACCGCTATTTCTCTATACACAGCTATACTACGTTGAGTGTCACCTCTGTCAGAATGATTCTTTTCTGTATACCTCTCCAATTCTTGTAGCATAGCGGAATATTTATCTAACCTTCGAAAAGGTTTGCTTAAACCAGTTGTTAACACTAATATACCGGGCGATATTGATCCGCTACGTTCCATGAAATCATTCAACTCGTCCCTGTAAAGGAAAGGCTTTACTTTGACCTGCTAATTCTTTGTTGTATGTAAACATGTAATGAATAATTTTTGTTTTGGCGCACACCTGTACCGATCTAAAATACATACAGCCCGCGGATGATTTCCACAATATGTCATATGGATAGACTTTAATTTTGGAGCAAGTGTTAAAAAAAGATTACCAACTCTAGAAGCAGAATCTTGCGTCATAGCTGTTTCCAAATTAGATAGCAATCGTTGATGCACCTCCAATATTTCATGTATATTACCTAATAGTTGTTTGTATTCTTCTTTGCTCAATCTACATTCAAGATATAAAAGAATTTTTAATATCGCAGGTATATAATGTAAATAATATACGTTTACATGTTTTACATGCACAAATACAAATGCATATGCACAGGCACGTTATTAATCAATAATACACAGAATATACTTACATACTGGCTGATTCTAAGGGATGTAAAAAGCTATTTATCAAACCCTGTAACTCTGCTACATTTACTCTTTCAGAATCCACTAAATCCTTTAATACAATGTCACGATTTAATTTTTGATGGACAGGTGATTCTTGTAAAATTTTCTCAGGAGAAATCTTTACAGCCGATACATTGTTTTCTTTGAACAAAATAGAAATAAGCATAATATCAATATAACAAATGTGCAACATAGATTATCAGGATGTTTAAAAATACAACTATTTTGTTTCGCTCAGCATACCTGGCACTCTGCATTCTTTCACATGATTGGATGGAAACCAACCTGTTTTGTCATGCAATGTACCTTCCCACCAACCTTCCTCGTCGGTTTGCGTTATAGTTATCACATCTCCTTTCTTGAAACACAACTGTAACAAAAAATATAACAATGACTGAGATGGAAAGCGATTCTGTAGGAACTTTTGTATAGCATAATAAAATAAAAATCAAACATACTTCGTCATTGTTCTTTCCTTTAAAGGAAAAAAGTGCAGTTACAAATTTTGGTGCATCAGGCTTTGACATGGCCATTAATATAAATACAAGGGAGAAAAAGAAGAGAACAAAAGAATCGAGAACTTTACAGCGTAACTGAATATACAATGTAAGAGAAAAACGAGACAAAAGTTAATAGTACAGTTTCATCGTATCAGGGAATGTTCTTCTATTTTTTTGCGTTTTGTGTTTTCTTTCCCTTTCTTTTTATTAATTCAATTACACTTCCATTATCAAATTTGAAATGATATAACGCAAAAAACTTGATACATATTCGTTAAGTGTATTCGCTTCAATGGCATTGTTCTACTTTCACAAAACTACGTTTCTTATTTCTACCCTTGAGCGTTTAATGACATTTGACTGATAATCGTAGGTTTGACCTTGATTCAGAGTATCGCAGGTATTCTTGGCCGATCATCTATAAACATACTCGATTGTATTTAACAGATAATTGAGTAGTTATTGCATGAAACGATAGAAAATTATTCGAAGATGTGTCAAATGTAACCACCGATCATTTAAGAAAGGAGGAGGTTAGCCTTACTTACAGATGTCTGCGATATCTTAGCAAACTATTAATATCCTATACACAGATGCAAGCAAATATGCCTATGTGCGAGTTGAATTTCGTGTAGCAACGTGTACTTATTTTCTACATAAAGTAACTTACTATTTAAGTAGATAAAGTAACATTTGCGAAAGAACATAGCTTTCATGTATAAATAAGATAGATAAATAATAAATAAATGAGAAGGTAATAATTTTCTGAAAAACAATTGTTTTTTCTGTTGTTCGAACGTGTTCCGTAATGTCGTAAAATATATTTCACGAATGAAAAGAACTTGAAAATTCTTCGTTTAAAAAAATAAAATTTTATCTTAAATACATGCTCGCTACGCATTTATAGATGATTTTATAGCGATATACGTGTGTATATATGAAATGATATTTTCATTCGTAAATGCAGTGTCAATAGGTGTACGTATGCATATGATAGATGGGCGAAAAGCAATATAAATATACTATGCAAAGAGGTAAATTTTTGTAGGAAAAGAACGATACATGCAACATCGTGTAATAAATGAATTAGATGAATGAGAAAATGTTGTGTCTTTATTTTACCAATTTACATGCATTCCATATTACCTACATATCGCATCTGTTTTGGGGCATTATTAATATTGCACTTCTAATATAATACGATGAAATGTAATTTTGGAAAACAATGGGGTTTCGGTTTTTATCGTGGATGCTTAGATTCGCGATCGTTTAAGAAGTATATTCAATGGGTTTTCTTTGAATTTTGTAGTTTATATACATAGATGTGAAGAAGAACGCATATGTCGAAGTAATCATCAACATAATAACTCGGTGTATAGAATTGATTTCAATGATTTGAAATTATACATACGAATATAATATAATTTCGATGAAACGATAACTTTTTCTAGATATATTGGATATACGTAGAGATATAGAAATATAAATAGAAAGGAAAAGTGTGTTCATAACGAGTATTATCGAAAGGATCATTGTTGCGAGTATCGCGGCATTGTGATCATTGTTATCGCTAACACAGGCATTACGTGGTATAGAACTTGGGGGCGGGGGGCCGCGTGAGAAATTCGATGGAACTTGATAAATTTCTCGTTGTATAACGATTTTCTACACGATAGAAAATCATTTTTCCGATAGCAGCACGGTCAATATGCAAACAACGTTGTTTGATACACCGATAACAAGAGGAGACAATAAAATTGGCGCGGTTTTACTACGCACACACAGGTACAAGGATATAATATAACATCGATCGAAGAAATCGCCTAATCGATAGGCTCTGGTCCGCAAAATGTGGGTATTTGTCGGTGCATATACATACGATCGCATATTCATACATACATATTCAAGGAGACGCGGTTATCGAAATATACGTATCTCGATCGTCCACCACTTGTCTTTTTCTAAATTTTTTTCAGCTCGAGGGCAGTGCGCATCACATTCCAAAAGACGGTGTTGTGTTTCTCGGATTCTTCGAACAAACACCTCATCTCGACAACATCGATTATAAATTTTCGGTTAAAACCTGCATCATCGTTCACGAAGAATTGTTGAAGATTTACATTGATGGACGGATAATTATCAACGAACATCGTATTCCCTCTCACCCTTTTTTCTCCCTTTCCTTCCGCCTTATCGGAATGTGAATTGTTTTTCTTTTATCGCCTCTACCTTTTCCTTCTCCTCGCACGTCTTGTTTCTTATCGAATTGGTCCTTCCGATTACAGTCAACCATCTAATTCTCCATCTTCCGGTGAAACGTGAAACACGCGTATGTGCATATTCTGAGCGTTTAACGTCGCTGCTCTCGTCGTTAATACGGTTTAGAGAATGTGCAGAGGACGGTCTCTCGTTAAAGGAGAAAGAATGGTGCAAGTAATACAACAACATGCGCGTGTCGAGGACATTCGTTCCTATTTAAACACGTAATCTGTTTCGTAAACGATATAACGTTTTATCGAAAAAACGAAATGCCCGTCCCCGTTCGAAATTTGAAAATGAACGAATATCAGTCTCGCGCGCGCTCATGCGCGTTCTAAATAATTAAAAGTTAAAAATCGGTACGGCACGATGCGGGACGATACGATACGATACGATACGATACGATACGACACGATAAGATACGATAAGATAAGATAAGATAAGAAGATAAGATACGATACGATACGATACGATACGATACGATACGATACGATGCGATGCGATGCGATGCGATGCGATGCGATACATTGCAATACGTTGCGATGCGATGCAAGCGATACGATACGGTACGATAGGATACGATAGGATACGATACGATACGATACGATACGATACGATAGGATACGATACGATACGATACGATACAGTACAATGCAATACGGTATAATACGATGCGATACGATACAATACTATATTACACGATATGGTACGCTATGCTATGCTACGCTACAATACGTTGCGTTACGTTGCGTTATGTTACGTTACGGTACGTTTCATTTCTGTACGAAATAATATGAAAAGTAACCAGAAATTTTCGTAGAAATAAGTAACGCGTTTCTTAGCGACTAATTATATGGTCATTTGTGTATTCGAAATGCTCGATACGTTCGTTACGATGTAACGCAGTAATGGCGATTTAAACGATTGCCACGGCTCGTAGAAATTGCTTTCTACTCGATGGACGGGAGATTATTATAAAGTAACTATAGACCAAGGTAAAATTGGTTTTATACTTAAAGAATAATATGATTTACCGGACAGTCTTTCAGAAATACGTCATGCCTGCAAAACCTCGTAAACGAACAAAATCTCGCATGAGTAATTATACATTTATCACATCGCTCGATGTATACATTTTTTTAAATAACCCTTTCTATTATTCTCCGTATGTGCTTAAAGGCGCGTATCTATAATCAAATAATCGTTCGTTATTACACGAATTTCTTTGCTACATCGCATCGTAGGGAATTAATAAGAAAAACAAACATATGTACTTTAACGTATGTAGCTTTAGCAGATAAAAAATTGCACATTTTCGCATGCACCTTCTATTTTCCTTTGCTTTTTTTTCCCACTCTTCTTCTTTTCTATCTAGCTACTTCTCTGTTCTCTTATATCTTATTTTGTCGGATCGTTTACACGATGAACGGAGCAAGGCGACAAACCCTTGTACCGTTTGTTCGCAATTGCGTTTAACGTATCGATCATCGAAGCAACTACATTATCGATCGAATCTTTGTATAGAAATATACAAACGTCCCTTTCATTACTATGTAACAAAATGTTTAATATCGTAAAGTAATTATAGTTTGCTATAACGCATCGTTCATATAAATTCGAGTGGAGCTTGTTTATTTCATTCACCTTTCGGGCCATATAGCAGGATAGTAATGTATATATTAAACATTCGAAGGGAAAAGAAATCGATAACGCGATTGTATCGCAGCAAGGGAAGACTAGCGTGGGGAGAGTTAGGAGCTATAGAAGGTGGTGATGGTGGAGGAGGAGGAGCAGGAGGAGGAGGAGGAGGAGGAGGAGGAGGAGGAAAGACTGAGAGTAAGAGTGAATCGGTGAATATGTGATAAAGTACTCGCTGCTTTTTTACAACATCAGCATCGTAACGATTAGTTTCTGATAGGAATTAGGTAGTAATGGAAAGAATTTTGCCACGATACCACGTGTACACGAAGTATCGATCTCCTTTCTGATTTTTCTTCGAATACAATCCTCCCTCGGATAAAGGCATAGTCAAAGATCCGCTAAAAACGTTTTCAACTATTCGATTATGTACTTGGATCATCGACTGAATCTTTATCCTGTATTCTGGTTCTGTCATATTAAAGTTTCTTTCGGTTATCTATGTAGACAATCTACATATGTAGATTATTTTACGTTCAACACCTTTAACGTACAGTAAAGGATTCAACATATAAAATGGTCGTGAATTTATCTATGAGCATAATTGTTACAGCGCATGCGCGTATCAGTTTATATACATATACGTATCAAAGTATCTGAACGCATCGCACCTAAAGAAATGTATGTTAGGTATATACATATATATGTATATATACATACCTAACCTACATTATATGTATATACATACATTATATATATATACATACATTATATACGTATACGTGCGTGCTGTTTTACGTATTCATTTATACTAATTTGAACATCTGAATATATATTAATTTATAAACATAATTAACTGACCATTCGATCACAATTTAAACGTTTTTAAAATATCTCGAAAACTTGATTTCGTAACTGATCGTTTGCGTTGGTCCATTCCTTCCTTTATCTGTCACTTATTTTGGTGTTTTAACCATTATTCGATTGAATAACGCAGAATTGATTTCTCTATTATTGTAATGAGACAAATGGAGAGAACGGAAAGAGAGAGAGAGAGAGGGGAGAGGGAGAGAGGGAGAGCGAAAAGAGAGAGGGGAAATGGACAACATCCATACGAATAAAATACACAAAAACAAAAGGACTGATTTGTGGTCCCATGAACGTTAATTTCCACAATGGAAGATTCAAAACAGATAAAGCAATGTTTATAATATGGGAATAAGTATAAAAAGAACAAGAAAGACCGAGTGTGTCTTCATCTTCTCTCCACGAGGTGGAGGAGGAGGAGGAGGAGGAGGAGGAGGAGAACGATACGATACGATACGATACGATAGGATACGATACGATACGATACGATACAGTACAATGCAATACGGTATAATACGATGCGATACGATACAATACTATATTACACGATATGGTACGCTATGCTATGCTACGCTACAATACGTTGCGTTACGTTGCGTTATGTTACGTTACGGTACGTTTCATTTCTGTACGAAATAATATGAAAAGTAACCAGAAATTTTCGTAGAAATAAGTAACGCGTTTCTTAGCGACTAATTATATGGTCATTTGTGTATTCGAAATGCTCGATACGTTCGTTACGATGTAACGCAGTAATGGCGATTTAAACGATTGCCACGGCTCGTAGAAATTGCTTTCTACTCGATGGACGGGAGATTATTATAAAGTAACTATAGACCAAGGTAAAATTGGTTTTATACTTAAAGAATAATATGATTTACCGGACAGTCTTTCAGAAATACGTCATGCCTGCAAAACCTCGTAAACGAACAAAATCTCGCATGAGTAATTATACATTTATCACATCGCTCGATGTATACATTTTTTTAAATAACCCTTTCTATTATTCTCCGTATGTGCTTAAAGGCGCGTATCTATAATCAAATAATCGTTCGTTATTACACGAATTTCTTTGCTACATCGCATCGTAGGGAATTAATAAGAAAAACAAACATATGTACTTTAACGTATGTAGCTTTAGCAGATAAAAAATTGCACATTTTCGCATGCACCTTCTATTTTCCTTTGCTTTTTTTTCCCACTCTTCTTCTTTTCTATCTAGCTACTTCTCTGTTCTCTTATATCTTATTTTGTCGGATCGTTTACACGATGAACGGAGCAAGGCGACAAACCCTTGTACCGTTTGTTCGCAATTGCGTTTAACGTATCGATCATCGAAGCAACTACATTATCGATCGAATCTTTGTATAGAAATATACAAACGTCCCTTTCATTACTATGTAACAAAATGTTTAATATCGTAAAGTAATTATAGTTTGCTATAACGCATCGTTCATATAAATTCGAGTGGAGCTTGTTTATTTCATTCACCTTTCGGGCCATATAGCAGGATAGTAATGTATATATTAAACATTCGAAGGGAAAAGAAATCGATAACGCGATTGTATCGCAGCAAGGGAAGACTAGCGTGGGGAGAGTTAGGAGCTATAGAAGGTGGTGATGGTGGAGGAGGAGGAGCAGGAGGAGGAGGAGGAGGAGGAGGAGGAGGAGGAAAGACTGAGAGTAAGAGTGAATCGGTGAATATGTGATAAAGTACTCGCTGCTTTTTTACAACATCAGCATCGTAACGATTAGTTTCTGATAGGAATTAGGTAGTAATGGAAAGAATTTTGCCACGATACCACGTGTACACGAAGTATCGATCTCCTTTCTGATTTTTCTTCGAATACAATCCTCCCTCGGATAAAGGCATAGTCAAAGATCCGCTAAAAACGTTTTCAACTATTCGATTATGTACTTGGATCATCGACTGAATCTTTATCCTGTATTCTGGTTCTGTCATATTAAAGTTTCTTTCGGTTATCTATGTAGACAATCTACATATGTAGATTATTTTACGTTCAACACCTTTAACGTACAGTAAAGGATTCAACATATAAAATGGTCGTGAATTTATCTATGAGCATAATTGTTACAGCGCATGCGCGTATCAGTTTATATACATATACGTATCAAAGTATCTGAACGCATCGCACCTAAAGAAATGTATGTTAGGTATATACATATATATGTATATATACATACCTAACCTACATTATATGTATATACATACATTATATATATATACATACATTATATACGTATACGTGCGTGCTGTTTTACGTATTCATTTATACTAATTTGAACATCTGAATATATATTAATTTATAAACATAATTAACTGACCATTCGATCACAATTTAAACGTTTTTAAAATATCTCGAAAACTTGATTTCGTAACTGATCGTTTGCGTTGGTCCATTCCTTCCTTTATCTGTCACTTATTTTGGTGTTTTAACCATTATTCGATTGAATAACGCAGAATTGATTTCTCTATTATTGTAATGAGACAAATGGAGAGAACGGAAAGAGAGAGAGAGAGAGGGGAGAGGGAGAGAGGGAGAGCGAAAAGAGAGAGGGGAAATGGACAACATCCATACGAATAAAATACACAAAAACAAAAGGACTGATTTGTGGTCCCATGAACGTTAATTTCCACAATGGAAGATTCAAAACAGATAAAGCAATGTTTATAATATGGGAATAAGTATAAAAAGAACAAGAAAGACCGAGTGTGTCTTCATCTTCTCTCCACGAGGTGGAGGAGGAGGAGGAGGAGGAGGAGGAGGAGAGAAAGAGATAGGGAGAAAAGAAGAGCAGGACGGGGGGAGATTATAGCTTGAAAGCTAGTTTAATGATATTTCGGTTAATGAAAAATTAGTAATTCTGTTGCATTTGTTCGTTGAAATAATTAAAGAACATGTAAATTTTCGCAACTCTTAGACTTGCTGTCTCTTGTCCATACCTTACCTAATAAATTTCGTACTTTTAAACTGGTACTAGTACGACTACCTCGATATTTTTTCGGCGAATTATTTTCGGAGCAAGATTCTAAAGGGGATTTGCTACGATTCTTTCGTGATCTTTTTCGGAATAAATCCCTCGTTCTTTCAGGATTCTCAAGCTTCAGTCGAATTTGCGTAAGTAAACCAACTAGAAGTTCGTCGACGTTATGATTGATTCCGACGGACGTTTCAATAAATTTACAGTCGTAAGACGTAGCCATAGATTTTCCTTCTAAAACACAGAGATAAAGAAGCATTACGTTATTCGTTAGATCGAAATGGTGTATAGTAGAGAAAGAAAACTATAGCGACAAATGAAAAGTTGTCCAGTATCGGAATGGAAGATAAGCGATAGCCGATACTACACGGCTTTTCGCTTTTTCGCATACTTAAATGTACTTTGAACATAGATGGACCGATCGCAAAACGATCGGGGAGTTATACACCCTCTTACCTTCAGTCGAAACCAATCGACTGCGAACGAGGTCGACTTTGTTTCCAACAAGGATTACCGCTCGAGCCGACACATAATCGCTTCGCCAAAGTGTTTGCAAAACTTCCTCTGCCACGTGTACCGAAGCTCGATCGGTTGTCGAGTAGACAACGCAATATGCATGTGGTTCGTAAGTAGTTATGCAGGTTTCCGGCTGCAAAAAGAGATCGATCATAGAATCCTGCTAAAGATTTTCTATTAGACAACGTTCAAGTTAAGCGTGTCTCTCGTACTAGCCGTGTCGGATCGATTCGACTCACGAATTCCTCCTTATGAAACGCGTTTGTTCTACGTATCGACTACGCGTAGACGAATTGCCCTTTTCCCGAATTGCCCGTTTCACATTGATCCAGCAAGCACGTATCCACGTTTCACGACGACTCGAGACAATCGGAGGCGCGATTCGAGCCGAGACTGGCGCAGTAGCGATCGATGATAGTAGCAAGAATACGATAGTAGATTATAGCGATGCGAGCTAAAATTTGTACGAGTTTGCTTTTCACCCTTTTCTTCGCTTCTTAAAAGTACCATTTTTCTCTGCCATCCGAAATATGTCTTTTAGACATATAGATTAGATTTAGTAAATGGAACCGTGTGTCGAGAATTTTCTTTCTATCATTAAACGTAAAAGAGGATTTTACGACCATATAGTAGCGAGTTGATTTAGACTACTATGATCTTCAACCCGCCATATATAGGAAATGTATCGCGGTTCGACGGTTCGATCGATCGCCGGACTGTTTTACGGTTGACCGAGAGTTACGGCTCGATGCTCGTCAATCGCTATTCAGGATGGTACACTACGCTTCGCTACACGTTTGGCGTTTACCGCAACATGTGCGCGTTCGACCGCATACTCTACTCCTCTCCCTCTTTCTCACTATCTCTCTCTCTCTTTCATGCTTCTTCTCGCATTGTCTATCTATCAAGCTATGCATATATGCTGCTCGTATGCACAGATGCATACATACGTTCGTTTATCTCTCTGTTCTACACACGTGCGCACGCGACACGCGCACGCACACATATATGTATTTATTCATCTCTGCTTTCTAGTCCTCCGTTTACCGAGCTGCTTCTTACATACGTACATATGTACATCGTTCTGTGAATAAGCGGTGAATAAATGACATATGGATACGAGTAGGTGCATACGAGTAGGTCGGTCACGACGTATCCAAAAATGATTTTGTCTAGTTACATAGTTTCGAACGTTAGCATAATTTAGAACGTACCGTCATCTCGGCGCTGGAATGATCGATAAAAGTTAGTTCGGATTCTTCTCCAGCCAAGAGAACGCTGACAGTTTTCTCTCCTGATTCATCGTCTGTAAAGAAACAGTGAAAGTGTGTAGCAATGTTTTATCGCGGCATCGCAAAAAGAAAAATGAGTGTAAAAGAAAAGGATAATCAAAGAGCGAAGGTAGAGAACGAAGGGAGAGAAGGAATGGTTAGATGAGATCGGAA
>NW_016924912.1:67298-99697 GCF_001483705.2 Eufriesea mexicana
CTACAGCTGGAGCTCCCAGCATTAGAACGCGATACGGCGTTGGTTCCTGAGACGCGCTGCTTTCGCGGGAACTTGCCAACGAGCCCGCCGCAGAATTTCTTGCCGAGCCAGGATACGAAGCTGTTAAATGTTCCGTGCTGCACCGCCGTTGGTAGTGACGCGTCGCCGAAGAAACCGATAAAAGGACGAAAAAGAAACAGGGAAAGAAAAAAAATGTATAATCGTCAGGTGAAATAGGTAAAGGAGGAAAATGGCAACTCGTAATTGTTAGATCGGTTATCGTTTCTTGGCTATTTCGTCAAGCATAATCTCTGTTTTACTTGGAAGCAAGTTTAGCCTATTGGAACAATGGACGATAATCGAAAGCGACAGAGATTCGTTCGTAGCGTATTTTAACGTAGCTTTTAAATTCTACTCTAAGGTCCAACACGTGTGTCTACGTTGTTCAAACGCTGAATGCTACACGTAAACTCACGCGTTCGATTTAGAGTAGAATCATGGAGGAGAGCTTTATTTTCTCTAAAGTCGTCTCGTTTTTCCGTATTTCCTTCTGCTTTCCCCTTCTCTCCTGTTTCTCCTCTACCTACGACTATCACCACTACCATCGCTGCTCCGCCTCTCCCATCTTCTCTTCCCATCGATCATCGTTGCTTCGTTTTCATCGTCATTTCGTTTCTGTCCTCGCTGTTCTTTCTTTCCTTTACTTTTTCCTTTTCCCTCTTTTCTTTTTCCCTTTTCCCTTTTCCCTTTTCCCTTTCTCCTTTCTCCTTTTCCCGTTTTCCTTTTTCCTTTTTCCTTTCTCCTTTTTCCTTTTTCCTTTTCTCTTTCTGTACGATCATTTCATCCCTGTCGAGGAAAAAAGAGGAAAAAGGAATTAGACAGAAAGAAGTCTCACCTGGAGTTACTCGAAGCGACGCTATTGTTGGAGCGAGATCTTCGACTTTTCAACGAATCACCTCGGTTTACGATCCCTTTACCGGTTATACTGAAATGTCGACGCCTATAATATTCTTTCTCGACACCGGTGTTTGGCATGCTCGCGACTCTAGATCTCTGTTGCGGAAGACACAAGTAATTCGGTCTGCCCGATGAACGACTTCCGGGAGTTTTCACCGATTGCGAACGACTATGATGCGGGCTGCCATACCTGAAGCAATTGAAAGTTTCACCAATTATCTCGTGCCGAACGACTAATCGTCGGAACAACATGGAATAACGATAAGGAGCAAACCTCATCTCGAAATCCTGTATCTCTTGTAACGTCAATGTGTTCGCAACGTCCAATAATTGTCTCATATTTTCTTCTCGGCGTCTAACATCCAACTCGGAATGCAAGAGTATCGTAGCGGCTCCGGTTGATCCGTCCAATGACAATGACGGTTGTTGGACCACGATCGTTGCAGCTTGCGTCGATCTCTTATTTCCACTCGCGTTCCCTCCTTTTCCGCATTACAAAGTAAACATCCGTTATCTTCGTTCCGGAATTTTCACTGCGATTTATCGACATCGGTACTTATAAAAAGATCTCCGAGCACCAAATATCGAGCATTTTCTCGTCTTTTAATTTTCAATTTTCACACGCAATTTTTAAAATTTTTCTTTCATTTCTTTCCCCCGGAGTTCGTTCATCCCCCTCCCAATTTTGCCGCGCCCCCCCTATCTTCGTCCACGTCTTTCCCTCTTTACGCTTTCGTATTTTCATACGCGATCCACGGAGGAGCCGATCGCACGAACGAACACGGAATTCATCTCATCATTCTTCCTCTATGCTTCACCTCATTTCCTTCCTTTCCTTTTCCTTCCCCTCCTCTCCCTCCTTTTTTCATTTACTTTGTTACATTCACCGTCATATCCCTTTCAATTCCTCTTCCTCTTCCTCCTCCTCCTCTAGAACCACCGCCACTATCGCCACTATCGCCACCATCACCACCACCGCCACCATCGCAACCACCACCACAACCACCACCACAACCACCACCATTGCCATCACCACCACCACCATCATCGCCACCACCACCACCACCGCAACCACCATACCACTACCATCGCCGCTGCTACCACCTCCACCTCCACCTTTACCTTCACCGTCACCTTCACCTTCACCTTCACCTTCACCTTCACCTTCACCTTCGCGCCTTCGCACCTTCGCACCTTCGCACCTTCACCTTCATTACCATCGGTTTCTCTTTCCATCGTTTCCGTTTCCGTTTCCAGTTCGTCGGTCCTCGCTATCGCATCTACTTTCTCCTCTATACTTCAATTTTCACCGGTGTACGCATCTTTATCCTGACCCGAAGGTAAACGAGTGATTATTGACGCGATATCATGGACGTTACATAAACCGTTGAACCGATTCGATCGAGAAAAGTGCGATGCCAGGAGAGTCTTTTTTTATAAGGTGTTAAGCTTCGAACATATACGCGTGCGTCTTTCAAGCAGAATTGCCGCCCACTGTGTGGCGGAACATCGGTATCGAATTCAATAACGCGATTCTTAAAGCTTTTCGTAACTAGGAAAATATTTCTCAACCATTGATCGTGATTTTCTATGAATATTTTGCAATACCTACAATATTTCCCTCGATTTCTTTTGCCTTTGCTTCCATTGCTTTTTCTCTTCCTTGGTCGCGCGGACTCCGTGTTTCGAAAGCTCCTATTACGTATTTTCAGGCAGCTCGATACTCGAACCGATTTGTTGGAGCGTAATGTGTAACGGGGACCATAATTCGAACGGGGACCGTAATTTCAAAATAAAAATTCTCGAATAGAATAGGGGAAAAGAAAAAAGAAAAAAGAAAAAAGAAAAAGGAAAAGAGAGAAAACTGTATTGTACGGGAAAAGGAATGTTTTTTAAAACAAGTCGAGCCGTCGAAAGGAAAACGACTTTTCCCGATAAAAGCGAAAAGCGAAAAGGGAAAAGCGAAAAGCGAAAAGAAAATAGTCGAATCAGGAAGCGAGAAACGGCGAATGAGGTTGCTCGAGAACAAGGGCGGCAATTCGATGGAAGTTGCAAGGGCAATCGAGGCGCTATCACCTATTTAATCGTAGCTAACCGTAGCAAAGTCTGCAAAACATGCGCTTTCGGATATCGTAGCATTCTATCTTTTCAAGCTTGGAAAAAATAGAGCGATGCAACGAAAGAGAGTCGTGTATGATGTCAATGCGCCGCGATATTTCTCCCCTCCTCGAGATATTTCGATATTTCGATATTTGCCGTGCTATTTCGTTTCGTTCCTTATTTTTTACACCGATTTAACGCGTATCCGTTGATCGCGCCTTTCCTATATCGAGAAATTCTACGAGTTACCAAATACGCGCTGCGACGATGAGCGAATATTTACAAAGCAAGGTACGCATGATGGCCGAGATATGGTAATAACTATAATTTTCTCCGACACGAACGATATCGTATTTCCTTGTTCGTTTATGATCACGAGAGAAAGGGAGGGGGATGCGCGAGTAGTGGGCGAAATGGCAAACGATAAGATAAACGAGGAATGGCAAAGAAACGTTGATAAAAAATGCAACGAATGAAAAGTGAATGGAGAGAAAATAAGATTGCCAGCGTGTCGTATACGGTTCGCCGATCGCGTATAAGAGAATGCTATAACAGCGTATGATAAGGAGCGGAAACGAAGGTGTAACCGAGAAATTTGGTTGGGCAAATTGGACAAGGCCAGCGCGAATCCGAAAGATCACCGAGCGATTTCGAGCAATCTAATCCAACGGTCGATACTCGTCGAGTGGTAAGAAGTAGAAAGTAGAAAAATCACTCGTAGCTGATTCTTAATCGTGCATTCGGTCCGGTGATTTCTCGGTTTCAGAATAAAGATCTCGAAGCACAACTCGAGCACAATCAACTTTATACCTATTGCGCAAAACGGGAAAAAGAGCCTGACCCATGAATGAATGGTTGAAACGAGGGGATGCGATTCTGAAAGAAAACAACACAATTGATATTCTTAACGAGAACTTTAGCTTTAAAACCTGTCTCTAGATCGTCCGCTCTTTCGTGTTTCGCTATTTATATTTTTATTTCTACTTGTTTGCACGCGAAACGAGTCGTGTTTTTTCCAATTTTCGCAATAATCAATTCTCACGGACGACTCGGCAATAAATCATCCACCTATCGAGATACGTACATACGTACGTATAGACGTACATATGGATAATACGCGATCTATACGGAATATAACGAACGGATAAAAATGATGGTTTATCGTTTACCTCGATCACGCTTCCACTTACCGGCAGCTTTTCCTCGAGACTTGTTGCCGCTGGTTCTACCACCACCATCGGACGTTTGACCGTTACTCGCACGAGATCCTATCAACGATAGATCCAAAGGATTCGTCGTAACGTTCACGTTCGGCTTTCCTTCTCCGCATTTCCTCTCCTTTCGTACCATGCTGTTTCCTCGATTCTCTCGATCCATATTTTCACGGGCTCTACCGACGATTAACGTCAACATCGGATTCAGACCGTCCATATCTGGTTGACCAGCGTCCACCGAACCTCTTACGGGCGTGCTGGAAAGAAGGGAGAAGAAAGCAGAGAAGAGTGAAAACCATGTTTCACCGCATTTCTATTCTATCTATTTCAATTTCTATTTCAATTTCTATTTCAATTTCTATTTCTAAATTCATCGAAAAAGAAACAAGATATACACATATACATACACGCTGTAGTTTAACTGTATGGTAAAATACATGTGTAGAAACCTGAAAAAGTCAGTGGCTCGGAGGTCTGGAAGAGGCGGCGTTCTTCCCGTCACGGATGCCTTGGTGACAGCCTCGTTGATAGCGGTACCATGAATTATAATAGGCATCGCATCGATCGGAGGAGCATCGGTTTCATCCAGAAGATTCGAAACGCTAGATGCCCTGACACTGAGGCAGGTAATAGGAATTTCCGATTTGAAAGCGGTGGTACCGGTGGATAACGTGGAGGAACCCGTTTTAAGTCCTTTCTCGTCTGTAACCGAATATTCGATGGACGAAGAGAAGGAAGGTGGCGGCGGAATCGGTGGCGATGACGGCGACAAACTTGGTAGTAGAATCGGCTCGGACGATGTTCCGGTCGACGACGCAGCTGCAGGTGGCGACATTTCCGACGGAATATCTATCAAATCGAAGCTGTCGTCCGGTTGTTCTCCATCAGTTGTCGTCACCTACGATCACGTACCTATATATCCTTTTCATCTACGACCGGATACTCGCTTTCGCGCGCGCATCGTGCGCGTGTATGCGCACGCACGTAAACGATACGCTTTAAATTCGATAATTATATACCATTGTAAGCATCGTATTGGCACTGTCGGTGCTAGTGTTGATCGTTGTTTCGGATGCAGTGCTCGAACCCATGACCACGACTTTCGGAACGGTGCGACAACTTCGACTTCCTCCAGCGGATTTGAAATGCAATCTTCGCAACGCAGAGGCAGCGTGAGACAACAAGTCGGTGTCGCGCGAATTCTCTGTTCCATTGTGACGATGCGTGGCATTCGAGACACGAGTTGTTTGTGACTGTGACTGTGACTGTGACTGTGACTGTGACTGCGACTGTGACTGTGACTGTGACTGTGACTGTGACTGTGACTGTGACTGTGACTGTGACTGTGACTGGGACTGCGACTGCGACTGCGACTGCGGCTGAGCCTCGGCCGTTGTCGAATCGGTACCAACATCGTTACTTCTCGAGTTGCCACCGTTTCTACGGTTTGACCCGCGGCCATCCACCAGACGTCCCTGTTTTCAATAATACCACGATAAACCCATAATTACTCTCACACCCACTCCTCTATCCCATACACACGCACATCTCTTTCTCGCGTTTCCACAATTTTACCAATCTCCATTTTCCATTTATCCATGCACCAATCCACTAGTTTCTCCATTTATACATACTCGAATGAAAACGCATGCATCGCATACAGTTCTTTTTATTATTCTACGAATCTTCGATACTCACGTGGTTTCTGTGTTCCGGGGTGGAGGGCGGATTCGGAGTGTTTGACAAAGAACCCCCTGTGGGGGTGCAATGCCGCAGTCGCGCCAGGGCCGTACGAAACCCCTCCGTCACGAGGCTCTTTTATTCGGTCTTTGCAGTGTCACTCTCTATCACCTTTCGACCGACGGTTTTCTGCCGACGCACTTCTTTCTCTCCCTTTCTCTCTCTCTCTCTCTCTCTCTCTTTCTCTCTCTCCCTCTCTCCCAACTCCCTCCCACCCTCACGCCCCCGCCGCTCGATCTCTCACTCTCCCTCTCCCTCGCCCTTTCTCTCTTACTGTTTCTTCTATACAATGTTCGTTAACTCTATTTCGTTTCCTTTTTCGCTTTTTTCTCGCTGCTGCACTTTATTTAGCTCTCCTTCGTTTCTTTTCTCATACCTCTCCCACTTTTCACTTTTCCTCCTTCTCCTCCTCCACCTCCTCCGCCACCTCCTCCACCTCCTCCACCACCGCCACCACCACCACCTCCACCTTTCGCTTCTACTATTTGACAACCGGTAACACACTTTTCGCGGTATACGTCACGCTCGATACCGAAACAATGCAAATTCGGACGTGTCCCAATGTTTACAACCGTCGATTTTATTTTATTTTATTACTTCCTTAACCTGGACCCCGAGAAAACACGAAAATACGATAACCGACATTCGGTATCCTCGCCAAACGTATTAAACAAACCTAATCGAGTTTCGCTCCGTAACTTTCATGCAGCTGCCTGATCCATATATGATCTCGATATTCGAATGCCTCGTCTTCATCCTGCTTCATCCATGTTCTTCTTTTCTACGACAATCTTCTTTCTTTGATCGATCATTGATTCTCAAATGTCGATGCTTCTTCGTCTGTAACGCGAAACGATAAGACGAATTTTTTACATTCCATTCGAATAATGGCAAAATCTCGCAGTACTCGCGAGTTTCGACACGTGACCAACGTAACGATGCTACGTCAAATCTGTTTGAACGTATGAAAAAGGTATATCAAAAAAAAAAAAAAAAAAAAAAAAAAAAAAAAAAAAAAAAAAAAAAAAAAACGCGAAAATAACCGAGTGAATAAAATAAAATTGTTTTCGATTGAACGTCAAAATTCCCGTTCGATTCGACTTTGTTGGCAAAAATGTTTCCTTTACAGATGTATATTATTATACCAGATATGGTACGTTTCCAGATCGATAATTAAACGAAACTTTTTATTTTATCGGACGATCGCGGCAAAGAACTTTTTCTGTGTTTCGGAAACGTCATCGAAATAAAAGAAATTCCTTTTCAAACGACCAACACCGATGTTTACTACTAGTTATGCGATACACGGAAAAACAAAGTTGGTATAATAAAAAGTAAAAAATGGAGGGACCAGGAAGACAACAGTGATAAATAAAGAAAAGTCGAGCATCAATCTTCTTCCTTCCACACATACACATACATATACACGCACGCACGCACATTCACTCTCTCTCTCTCTCTCTCTCTCTCTCTCTCTCTCTCTCTCTCTTTCTTGTTGCTATGTGTGTTGTACGTGTTCGTAATTCTTGATTAACGATACAGATTTTCACGATATAGAATCAGAATTTCATTGCACCTATCCTTTTTATTCGTCAAGTCGGTATATCGTGATATGCAGGACCGTAACACAATCATCTTCTTGACACGAGATCCACGCGTGTTGCAGACTTACGAAACTCGATTAAAATCGTGCGCTATGCACTGTTTAAAAATCAACTTTTCACTTGTCACAATCGAGTCTTGTCAGTTGTACGTGCATGAACGCATAACGCAGTCAATGATATAATAAGTAATGCAAATTTGACCGAGTAAACCGACTCGTTTAATCGTAAAAACGATAGGAAATAACATGCCAAAGAAAGTGCGCAAAGACTCAGGTGTGTATGAGACAACCTACGCGTAATAGTTCCAACGAAATACGATAATATCATCTATTTAGTCACTATAATTCACGACATTGATGATAACAAAATAAAGTTGCACCGATACCTGCTGCGTCCCTTCGAAAAAAAAATAGCACCTTCTACCTTCGCATTCCACGGATTACTGGCGTGTTAGTATGAGCTTAGGGAAAGGACACTAGCGCTTGCGCTTTTACTTCAAAGAGTGAAAACTGCTAAACTAGCAGCACCGTCGCAGCCGATCTGCACCATCTCCCCACTCGCTCTTTCCTTTCTCTCCTTCTCTCTTTTTTTATACCATTGCATCATATTCCTTTCTTCTTCAATTGCATTCCGTACTTTTATTCCTTCTTGTTTATATTTTCCGTCACGGCATTTTATCTCAGTTATTTGAATTATATTTTTCTATCATCGATATTAAATGGACAAATCAAAATCAACCAAAAGAAATTATTTTCGACTGATTGAAAATTTATAGCTTTAAGCAGATAATCACGATGATCATCGTCGTCATTCCTTTTCGAATCGCTGCAAACGCGTGAAAGCGAACGATTTTCAAAATATAAAAAGATAAAAGAAGATAGGAGGAAAAGAGGGAATGAAAAAGTGGTTGGTAAAGGCTTTCCAGATCGATTTACTTCCATTCCAGTTGCAATAGCAACGAAATATAGCGATTAGCGATAGCAAACATTCCCATTTAATCGATCAAGTATACACGGTTAACGTTTTCTAGCGAAATTATTTCATTGAAATTATCCTTATATCCTTGACATATCGAAAATGTTTTAGTCGCTAATGTCAATCCGATCGCCTAATCTCACGAGGTTTATACGCAACATCGAACGAGTTCCATCGAACAAAGTGTTGCCATATTCGTGACAAATTATTGAACCTCATAAATCTATACAACATCTGCGCAGATGCACCACCGTTTCCTACGTGTTACGAGCTAGTGCCGTTCACCTCGGTCACCTTTGCCCCACATTTTATCTTCTATCGTTCTACTTTTCAACTTTACATCTTCTGCATTCTTACCACATACATTCTCGCAAATAATTTACGCAAAATACGATGTTTTCTTTTAATCACAGAAACGCAGAGAGAGAGAGAGAGAGAGAGAGAGAGAGAGAGAGAGAGAGAGAGAGAGAGAGAGAGAGAGAGAGAGAGAGAGAGAGGGAGAGAGAGGGAGAGAGAGAAAGAGAGAGAGTGAGAGAGAGAGCAATGTGCAAATCGATGATACTCGCGCGGTCTCTGTAGCTGAACGATTTAATGCGATTTACACACACGCTCCCAACTTGACCCGAAGCGCACGCGAGTTGATCGACCGCTTTGTCAAAACACCAGGCACGTCTATCGATCCAAAGTTTCCACATGTGTTCGCGTACATTTGATTGCCACATTAGTGCTCATACGCACGACGTTTCTAACGAACGAATAACTTTAGTATAATAAGAAGAAATATAACGAACGAGATACCAGGTGGAAACAGAAGCAAGAGCATGAGAACCTCGTACAATGAAAAAGAAAAAAAGAAAGAAAGGAAGAAAAAAAAAAGGAAAAAGAAGAAAGAAAAAGAACATTTTATAATTACTCCTTTTCCGTCTTGTTTGTTCATCTTATGCAACCTGAAAAATCCCATTACCGATTATATTATTTTATAAATTGAAATAGAAGGCACATACAATGCTGCATATATGTACAAGCTTTCGTCCTAGTCATTTCGTAGAGACGATACATTTCTTCTATGGTAGTAATATAGAAACGATCGTTTGTACATTTATATAGATGTATGTACGTATACCCATGGTAAAATATGCATGCATCTTTCTATACAATAACTTCTGTACATATACGTGTATTTCCTCATATTCAAAATATAATAGTAAACGTTATACACTATGTATAGCGTAGATTGTAGTAGTTGTAGATCAGCGATTCTTACAAAACAAAAGCGCTGATACTCCATTTCGAATTACGAAATAACATCGAAATTCCCATTTTTCTTTACTTACTTTTTCATTTCTGACGGAAAACTGACAATTCCGACTGCGACATTAATAATTCATTGTATTATTTTCCGATCTTAACATTTTTCCCTATCGTCAATTTTTTTTCGCTTACAAAGGAACAATCAATTATATCAATATCTCGTACGATATCACCTTTGAATGCTGTCGCAATTACACATGTTTATCTCTTTTCTCTTTTTTACAACATTTATTATATAATCGATTCATTTTTAATAAAACACATTTGTTTTTATTACCACGGTGCTTGTAAGACGAGCACTGCGTGAGTCTTAGAGTTAACATATCTATATCTTGTATATTATTTTTGTCTTCGGACTCGCCTTCGCTGTCATTATTCTCATCGTTATCGTTATCGTTATCGTTATCTTCATCGTCATCGTCATCGTCGTTGTTGTTGCTGTGATATTACATTAGTAAATAAAATATTATGATACTACTTACAGCATACTTATTTATCGTTAATCTTTCCTTCGCGTGTATTCCAATACGTAAATACATTTACTCGATATACATGATGTAAAACAGCGCACGCGCATACGTACAACGTACCATCGATGATGAATTTAAAGTCTAGAGAATTAATTAATGATTATATAACTAATAATTAATTAAATCTAGACAATTTATTATATTACTTCTATCATTTCGTATACAATGAATTTTAACAAATGAATTACATTCCATTTTTAACGTAGCAGCCATTGCGATAATACGATTGCAGAAATTACCGGGTACATGAGGTCTAGATTTAATTTTAATTTATCCGATATTCGTTCTTTTAGCCACCGCTGCTCAACCCCAACACCACCACCACCACCACAACAACAACAACAACAACAATACAACAACAACAATAATAACAACAATAAGAATAATTCTCTTTCATTTATTATTATTCAGATGTATAAGTAATAAAGGGTATGATCGAGTTATCTATCATCGGGACATATTCAGATGCGATCGTAAAGCGGATCGAATAAAATCTAATGTTGGACGAGGCACACGGCTAAGTGCTTGTTTCTATTAAACTAGTACGGAACGTATCAGGAACTTGGTAATGTACAAATCAATTGCAGCTCCATCCCGGGAGTAAATAAATACGATAGAAGAATTTTAGATAGAGAAGTAAATAGAAAAATAGTGGTGTGAACGAGGGTCGAGCTGGGAACGATAGTTTTATGCGTATAAAAATAAGAATTTATCTCGATATTAAAATTTGTCTATCTTACGGATTAGAACCAGCGCATCGTCGTACACGAATATTTTAATTATATGAATTCCGGAACAGTCTCGATTGCTTATAAAATATATGTGTGTGGGCGCGCGCGTGCGTGCTGCGCATGTGTGTATTTGGGTTAGTTGTGTGCCAATGTATACGAGCATGTATGTTTTCCCAGGTGTATATGCCTGGTAATGGTGTGTACGTGTGTGCAAATGTTTATACTTTTCATATGCACACGCGTTTTCTCATGAATTCGGTATAATTGTGCTCTGTTTTAATGTATCAACTATAACAAATAATCGTGGATGCAACGAGACTAATAAATAGCCGTATAATTACATTACAAGGAAATCTGCTATTAATCCAAGAGAAATGATATTTTGATTAGGCACAATGCGTCCGTATTACTGAGAAAAAAGGAAAAGATAGGATATCGCACTTCTTTCCACTAAATTTTGATCGCAATTGCATCGGTAACCATTAAATACTCGAAATGGTACACTGTTGCGGCGTATTTGAAACGTATAAATCAAGCGTCCTTCTTCCACCGTGATTCTTTCCTTTCCGCCAAAGACTTATACTTTTTGTAATAGACGAAAATGATTGGAATACGGTAGCTAGTCATTTTTAAGATGACGCTCGATAATAAAACGCGATTGTGTAAGTGGAAAACTCTATACCCTTTAAAAACAGTCTTTATACAGTGCTTATATTATTATATACAAACTGTAGCTGGTTAAGAGGTAAAAAGTATTCTCTTATCGTAATTGTTACGCGTTAAATTAATCAAATTCGCAGATATAGGGTTATATCGAATTTGTTCGCAATTAATCGAACATGGTCTTCGCTCGTTATACCCTGCTTATATGTACAAAAAAGCTGCGGGTGCACAGTAATTAGTCCATTGACAATATACTGCATGCTTTACAAATCTCGGTTTCGTAAAAAACGACCAAAGTATCGTTGTTTTCGTAATCTTAAATCGAAATTAATACCTGCACGGTTTCTCAACGCGCGAGCGAACCTTTTGTTTATTCTTCAACATACGTTTATATAAAAAATACAAGTGCAAATATATAGATTTACAGGATGTAAATAGATGTCATTGGGCAAAAATCTCGACCATTCTATGAAACGGACGGGTGTAAGACCTAAAATTTAAAATCTAAGTACATCCCCACTTACATATGTCAGACTGAATCAATAGTTATAGGATTGTAGAAAGTTTGACTAACACAGTAATTCGTGTTTTCTTCAGTTTCGCGAAAAGGGTAAATGAAGGAGAGAAGAAAAGACAAAAAAAAGAGAGAGGAAAGAAAAGAAAGAAGAAAAGACGAACAAAAAGAAAAGGATCACCGACTGTCCAATCGAAGATCATGAAATGTGAAAGAAATACAAACGAACTCCTGATAGATTACCAGTACTGTTGATTCAAGTCAATTAAGTTAAACTACTCACTCTTGGTCTTGATCCATACAAAAATAAAACGAGATCAAAGGGGTTTGTTGGCCGTTCTCTCGGTATGTGTTGGCATTCAGAAAAAAAAAGAATGGAAAATCGGCTTTACTAGAAGCATCGACTTCAGTTTACGTAGTATTGGCATATCACCTCAGTAAAAATATATACGCAATACAATTTCCCATGATTGCGATAAATAAAATTCTTGACTTGGAAAAAAGTGACGCTAAACTGGAATATGCTTTTTCCATGTCTTCGCAAACTCCTGAAATAACAACATGATTAGTTTACAGAGTACACGATAATTACTTGATTGTCTGTTGGAAAGGGTGAAAAAAATTCAAAAAGAAATGATGAAAAATTGAAGAAATAGATAGTTAGATAGATAGAAGGAAAGGACAACGGCGGGGAGGGGAAGGGGGAGGGGGCAATTTCAAATACCTTGATTAACAAGTGTGTAGGATCGTTCGTCTTCAATTTGTTCACTCCGACAGACACGATCCAATTTGGCGAACCAAAGTTCCTGTTCAGGAAGTTTCGTTTTAAGCGTTTTTCCGACTATAGCTGATTTCTGTATACTACTGTCAAGTCGCATAGAAAAACAAAATGTTTGTCCGAAACTTGAAGAAGCTTGGTTCGTTTTTAACGATACAATCGTGTACCAGGTATTTTTTTCTTGCCAACTGCCATGACAATAATACGCTACAACAATAATAACAGCACTGATTGTGCATATCTTCTTCATAAGAATTATGAGAATAGAAAAGTGTGCGTATGACAGTGCTACAACCAAATAGATTTAATACTTACTTGCTTCTTCCGTGTCACATGTTTTTCCAATAACAATTTCAGTCTCATCCGATGAAGCACAACTTATTTGAACACTAGTACTCTTGCAATCATCTCTTTGTTGCTCTTGTTGCTGTTGATGCTGTTCTCCACCACGTTGATGATGATGATGGTGATGAAGGTGATGTTGTTGTTGATGTTGACGTTGCAGCTCGTGTGATTCCTTTTGGGACATATCGTCCTGCCACGTCCTTCTTTTAGTTATTCTAGAAGAGCGTCTTTCGCTACGACGCTGTCGTTGAAGTGAAGTACTTGATACACTAAACGGTGCGAATCCCAGAACAACGTATCGCCCAGGATTAGGACACTTTCTCTGGCGTAACGAAGAGCCTACACAGTAAGAAATCGACTTACAATAATACAGATACGTTACCTCTATAATTATACAATTGAAATTTTAAATTTTACTAGTTATCAACTTACTTATTAAAGTAGTATACGCCATTGTAGACGTATCTGTGAGAGAACATGCCTCATCTGGCATAATAGTCTTTTGATCTACAAACCATTGATATTCAAGATAATAAAAGAAAACAGTTCAAGAATTCGAAATTCGAAACATCAAATTATACTTACTCGATTGCTGTAGCTCTATAATATGATGATCCCTTTTGTAAAATATCATGCAAACATAGCCAATATCACTGTAAGAATAGTGTTTTTAATATACTACGTTTCCACAATCTGTAATGAATTATAATTATTATTAAGTATAATTGCTATTTACCACCCGCTAGTAAAGTGAGCGATCAACTTTGTTTTGTGTCCCTGTGTATTTTCTGACACATGTAATTTCTCTAGACTGTGGCAAATAATCTTTTCCTCGTGAAACGTATCTCCATCGGCGTTTTGTACTTTAACTTTGAGCGTTGCATTTTTATTTGTAAAATGATAAACTTTAGTACCATCTAAGGAATGCCAGTCATGATGTTCAGTAATCCACGAAGGATATCTGCATCGGTTGTGCTCCTTGTCGACTGTAAATAATACGAAACGTTTAACTGCAAGAACAGTAATATATAAAATCAGTATCTTTTGTACCTTTTGTAAGCTTTATAGTTGGTGATCCCTCAGAAACAGTAGTTAGGCCATTACAATTTGGCTCACCAGACTGAGCAAGTAAGTAAACCACTTTCCCCTGATGATGCGTTTTCTCTTCGTATAGAAAACATCTGTTTAAAAGGAGGAATATCGAGATTCAATAGCACAGATACAAATGGCCCAGACTCAGTTGCATACACGCACGCACACCCACACGTGCATACACACACCTATATGTTTTTTCAGCACCCGAGATGCTCCTTCCTGTTAATGTTCCTATGAGATACTTGTTACGACCATCGTTCCATATCGCAAGACATTGTAATTCTTCCGCTGAAATATGAAAATGCATCCACAATAGGAATAAACATGTGAAAACGTATCCTCAAAATTCATAAGCGATAACGACAATAATATTCGATTGAGCTTACTGTTACTCTCGCTCCGTTTGATATCCGGGCAAGCTTGATACTTGAGAAGTAATTTACTTTCGTCAGTACATTTTTCACCAAGACTAATTGGTGCAGCACATTCACCAAAACCCTTGTCATAGGTAAACGTAAACGAGGACCCACTAAAGGGGCAGGGTATTGGTTTAGAATTTACACGAAACATTGAATATAAAGTGTCGTCGGACTTGATGCTCGTACACATTTCATCCAAAGTGGCTTGTTGCACATGGCAGTATCCTGATCACAGAGAAAGATATAGATGTTGGGAACTAACGTACCTTGCAAATCAGCCATGAGAGAAAAGAAAGTTCAACCAACCTTCACGAAATTGAATCACATTCTCGTGTCGATCGTTAACAATTATACAATGATAGCAATTATTATCGCTGAAATGTCATCGTAAAAATTAATATCGTGTATCATATTAATCTTCCCGTTATTACTCATTTTCAAGATTGTTTCTAAATACTTACTAAACGATGTACGAGTGTTCTGTTCGTTTCACGCACGTCCTCTCACCTAGAACCGTTGCATTTACGGTAATTGATACCGATTGTCCATGTTGATACCATTCTCCGGTCCACGCAGCTGGAAACTCGCAAGATCCTAAAATAATTTTATAAACTATTGCACTTCCTTTGTTGTTTAAACAATGTCGTTTTGATCGCGGACTTTATTAGAAATGTTCTATCTCGTTCAAAGATGAGCATTCTAACATTGCATATCTAAATTAAACAGAGGTCAAGTTGTTTAAGTTAGTAAACAATGATGATTTCTGTCTTCCAATGATATATGTACGTATGCATGTACGTTCGACAATTATTACCCCCCTGTTCTGTCAAATATGTATTCTATTATACTATATATTAAAATAACGGAAGGAAAAATATGTACTTTAAAACATTTCGTGAGGGATAGGTGAAAAATGAAAATCAATCATCTCTTACATGTACACGAGCATATCTAGTCCACGAGGAACAAAACACCAATTACTATTTTAGGTTATCCGACATGACACGATATTTGTTTATAATTTCGACTGCACCGAAACGCATTATGTATATGATTCATTATAAACAGTTCTATGCGTATACTTACCATTTGCAGATGGTATGTCACCCAGAGATAACAGCAACAGTATTAACATTGTTGCCGAACGGCAAAGACGTCGTTCTTGATGTAAACAGAAAGATTCTCGCGTCCTGAAATACACAAAACAATCAGACATTGTAACCAATTTTCGGTAATACTTGAATAATACTCTCATTATTATAATTTCCCATATGACCATTATTACGATATATTTTTAATCATTTCCGTTTATTCATACACGAGGAAAGCATTTTGCTTTATGTCTGATCTAAATCGAGTTTTGCTTTATTAATACGAAATAAGAATGCTATAATGCTAATAGTGCTGCATGAGCAATAAACGTTGGTTATGTTTACTGATTTTAAAATATCGATGCTATTTTTATTGTAAAATCACCGCTTTGTCGTATGCCAATTTGAGTGTATCGCCTGTTTTCCGAAGTACGAGCATAAACCATAATTATAAAATAAACAAAGAAAAATATTCATTATGGTTGTGCGGTAACAGTAAAATGACGTGAGAAAAGTGTATGACGGAACTGAGAAAAACGTTTACGGAGGAAACCTTCGAGAAAGATGCATTATTTAGCGAAGTACACGTGTCCCGATCGGTTTCGTTCAACGTGTTCTCCCTTTACCGCGAACCTCGTGTATACCACATCATGCCCTATCTCGTTCGAGCGATGCGCGGATAGGCGCGGATCTGCGCACTGCAACAACCCTAAACGTCAAATTTCTCTCCCCTTTACTAGATGTCTCATTGTTTCTCAGATATAACAAACGAATCACATTTCTTCTAACTTCTATACGGTCCTTTGAATTCCTATTCACACTACGCATACAAAATATATATCTCAGTTTTCCCAAGTGTTTTATAATTAATACAATTCACCAATTATCAACGTTAAAATCAAATCTATTTGTCATTGACTATTATAAATCATAATAATTGAAATTTTTGTTTCACGTGATTCAATTCGGAATTGTTACCTCTCGTTGTCATCGATGTTATTGGGAAGGAACACTAACCTTTGTATGTTCGGCATCGCAAATGCGAAGATGATGAGAAAAGCGAATACGAGGATTCAGAAAATATCACATAATGTTCCGGAATTCAGATTCGATGATTAGATATAGACGAAAATTTTCCATAAAGCAAATCGTATATATTTTAGAATAACTTTGGCAGATAATCGTATAACATCGCTAAATAATTAACGATTACGGAACTTTATCACTATGTAAACAATTTTTAGCAGAATAACAAAAAAAGAGACAAAGGATTTATATATGCATGTAGAATGCGAAATGCTGCCTTTCTTAGTTCTTATAAACCTTCTCTTTTTCACAACAATTAACTAGCTAATTAAATCCACGATGAAAGAGATGCGTTAAACGCGATCGAGTTGTCTATCAACGGAGTATTTCTTGCTGATTCTACCATGAAGGAACATACTAATGTCTTTTCTAGCACTATCACTACCACCATTATTACCGTAGGTAGAAAACCATCACCGGTTTAAAGAAAACGAAACATCGAAGACTCGGTTTTCTTCTTTAAAATGTATCACACGATTTCTAAACTCTTTTGTCGAATTTTTGATTTTACACAAGTAAACAAGAAAATAAATTAAAATCTAAAACATGGAATATGTTTCTTATTGTTTCAAGCTTTCGAATTAGTTTACACTGACAAAAAAATTCTATGTTCACTATTGTGCGCCGATTTCATTCTACAAGTCTGTTTGTTCTCTTATACATTTATTCACTTCTAGAAACAATGGCGACGACCTATGACCAGCGAGCGAAACGCCGCTCCAACTATTCCTACGGTACGATACTACACTGTAGAAACCCAGCATGCACTGCTGCATGTATAGACTGCTCTCCTATGTGTATCACGGATCAGTCTGTACGATACTAAAATTTTAGTGCCTTTCTGTATTGCACTCTTTGTCCTTTTCCTTCCTCTCATTCTTTCTCCTTTTCTCCTTTCTCTTTATTCTTTCCCTGTGCCTTTGCTTTCCCTTTTCCGTTTTCGTTTTCGTTTCGTTTTTATTTCGATACTAATTACAAAACGGCATCTGTTTATCGTTCACTCTCAGTTATGCATTCTGCTCGACTAAACTAGAGTAATTAAAGCAGATACATCGGTTATCAAACTGCCAAGATGACCGTACAACAAGTATTATTTGTTAATGAAACAATAATTGCAACTGGTAGTAATCTGTACGTAAAACTAACGATGTCGTGTTTTTGAATGCTAGGTACAAATCTAAAAATATCCAAAACGTATCACTATATTTGTACGAAACATATCACTAGCCTGGTTAGTAGACTAGGAACTTTTATCGATGATTCTTGTACCAACATAAAAGAAGAACGCGTGAAAGAACTAACGCTACACGCGACTGAAGGCAAAACGATCGCACAGTTTGTTTCCTTTGTAGTCCATGTTTCTTTAGTTCGTTCAATTTTATTTTGTGCTCGGATAAATGTATTTCCTATAAAAATGTCTGACGATTACGAGTGGTGAAAAACGTTCAGTTTATTTGTTATACAAGAATCTCGTGTAGGTATTTAATTGTTATAACGAGTATCGAGGAAAAACGAAAGTTTTAAAACATACATACATATGTACTTTTGTAAAATATACAGTAAGATCGAGAAAAACGATATAATTTATTGTTTTACAAATCCAATTCGTACTTTTCTCATGTATCATTATAGTATTTCACGATCTTTTACGTTCGTTCATTATTCAACTAATCTTTTAACTTACATATTTCATTCTACAACAAAGATATTGATTGATTAGCAAGTTCAACCATATTTTGTCAGTTTTAATCTATGTATCACCTTTAAATTACATTTTTTTTTACGCATGTGTACACTTGTTTATACAGGGTGAGACAAATAAAACGCTACAAGTTATCTTCTCCGATATCGCTACAAACACCGAGTCCAGTATCTTCTTTAAATTAGATGACGGTTCGACCGTCGATACTAATGCAGTAGCTACAAGTAAGTAGCTATCAAAAATTCAATAAAAGAATAAAACGGAGTATTCTACATTGTCTCTTTAACTGTCGATATAAAAGGAATGCGTTGCACATCGAATGACTGATTCATCGGTTTTATTTAATTTAAAAGAAGAAGAAAAAGAAAGAGATCGAAATCAGCATTTGAAATAATCTTGAGGAAAACAGATCTTTAACTGTGATTTGTGAAATTATCTTAGTGTTTCTTTCTAATGTAATTTATAATGTTCTAAATTATTATTGAAACGATAAACGTGTTATCATACATAAACGTGTAACAAAAATAATAATTTGTGCAATTATTCGTAATCAAAGGTGATAATGAATTTTCAAAGATTCGTAAAATTATCATATTCTAATGCTAGTAACAGTATCCAGTTTAGAATATGTACGTACGTTCAATAAAAGTTGTACTGTGATGCGATTTCGGTGTAAATTTTACTAAAATTTATCCTTTCTTCGTTTTCATAAATTTCCTCGTTTCTCCCTTTCCAAGTGATTTTCACTTTTTCTCGGGTTTGAGTGAGTAATGCCAATAACGACAATAATAACGAAGAACTCAATCATGTTACTTTACATATGTATGAACATGGAAATGTTCGTATCGCTTTGAAAATTTTACGACATATAGATATAATTTCTATCCTTTTTTAATAATGTTTTCGAATCTCTCATCAGCGTCATCAGCACGTTTTCGTCATCGGGAAAAGTCATAGTCTATCCGAAGAAATTTAACGAAAGAAATACACGCATATGCACGCGCGCGAATCATTTGTCGATCAAGCCAGGCTGTAATAAAATTAATGAGAAGACAAAGAAATAGGCAACTAGTGGTACGAAAATGTATCGTTTTGAAAGTTAAGAAGACAATGTAGGTCACAGAAAGCTCTTGAGCGCAAGTCCGTCGCAAAGTAAACGCAACTTTTCGATCGACAATGGTCGTTTCGTAAAATACGTCGGCAGATACATACTACAAACATAGGTCGACGGACGCAACGTCTAGAACGTTGCACGTGTGCAAATGTTACCCAAAATATTCTTCGTCGGGGTATGTTTTCGTCAAATGTGAACTCGAAAATTTATCATTTAATCGTTCATACGCAAACATACAAATATTGCATTCATTCTTTTTGAATCTAAATACCGTATCATCAATTCAAACTAGTGCAAATATATTTGAGTAGATCTATAAAACGTGAATCGTTATTTATTCCGTATTCTATTTACTGTATATCTCGTTTCACATTTGCTTCGATCTAGGATTAAATTAATTAAAATATGTTATATAAGAATTATACAAGAATATAATCAGAATCGTGACAAATATTTTTATTATTCACACTACCATGAATCGCACACAGAGGATCGATTTCATTTTGAAAATAATGTTGAAAAATAGAGTTGCAAAACTATTTCTGCAAGTTAAAAGTGACATGACCGTTATGTACTAGCATGAATTCGTCACACCTATCGTAAATATCGTAATATCGTAAATTATCACGTTCTTTTTCTCATCGACATACATATATATCTGATAAAATTAATAAATAACTACGCAAGTATATAAGCTGTGTGTATATAAGCTTACTACGTAATTTACAAAAATGCTGCTTCTACATTCTAGTAAATGCATCGCAATGTCTTTCTTCGCTTGGAAAGGAAGCAATCGTTCCGAAAATACCGAACACGCTGGACGAAACTTACAAGACGGTCTCTTTCAAATTGCATCTCAAGCTTGTCACATTTTAGTACAAGTAAGTTTGATAAAATTAAGAAACTTTCACCGGTTTCGTAAATTCCATTACATTCGCCGTTTATTCACTTCGTATTTATATTTTTCGTTTATTTATTTATTTATTCGTTGTATTTTCGATCATCGGTAACAAATCAATAACAAATCGTGTGTACGTGTGTTTTATAAAAATTTTACTGATCGTATGAAATTTGATCCGAAAGGTGAACAACACGCACAATGTTTCTTATGGTGGAAACAATAATGTACGGAATATCGCATATTCCAAATGTTCTGGCAGCGATGACGATTCGATACATCTCGCAGCTTCTTCCACGAGTAAAGGAACTACTTCCACTACTGTCAAGTCTTATACAAAGTACAGAAAAGAGCGAGACAAAGATCAGGATGTAGTCGTTCTATTGCCACATCGGAAGAGCAGAACACCTTTTGTTAAGCAAAAATTATCCGTATGTACACTTACGTAAGGATTACATTTTCCTTACATTCCAAATGAATTTTATTCTCTCTATAAAAAAGAAATGTTAATTTTACTTATTACAGACAGTCTCTGAGAATGCCAGATTAGAATTAAATCCGTCGAAATATATCGGCGTCGGTGGCAGCAGTGGCGGTCCCACTACCGGTGGAGTGAACAGTAACAGCAATGTTTCAGACGACGATTTCGAATTATGGGATCATTCCGGTTTTATGCTGAGAAGCGATGTAGATGACCCAATGACGAATGGAAAGTTAGTGTTTACTTAAAATCTTATTTACGAAAAATCGTTATGCTAATGAAACGTATGAAGGGTAATCGTTTGGAAGGGAAGTGATTAATTATTCGTCTTACATCTTTTTGTTACCGGAACAGATGGGGTGGTGCACAAGGATGGTGTAGACCAAGTTGTATTCCTATTACGGTTATATTGATTTTGATCGTGTTGGTTGTTTTATTGCCGTTGCTAGATCACGCAGCGGACAAATACACGGCGAGTGATATGAATTTCGGTTTCGATTCGAGTTGTATGAACGGTTGTCATTTATCTATCGTGGAGACTCTGCCGGTCGGCATGGATTACGTCAATAACAGCATTTTCCTCGATAACACTTACAATTCCTGGGTCAAATTGATTTCGTTGGCACGGGAAAGGATAGAAATAGCATCGTTTTATTGGACTATGAGGAGAGAGGATGTATATCCAGATGATACCGCGAAACAGGTAACTCTATGAGAAATACATAAGAAAAGCTTGGATCGTTTGATACGAATTTGTATTTTTGTTTCTTTAGGGAGAAGAAGTTTTTCGATTGCTTCTGCAAGCAGGCAAAGATCGAAATATTTTGTTAAAAATAACGCAAAACATGCCGTCGCAAGTTAGTCCGAATATCGATACAGAAATCTTGACGAAAAAGGCAAACGCAAAGGTAACGCCGCTTTATAAAGAGAAATGCAAAAAATAGGCATGTGCTTACGCACGAATGCACGCACGCACGCACGCAGGCACGCACGCAGAGTAGCATTGTTAATGTTCGAAAGTATTTAGCACGTTTAATGCCGTGTCGATCACTGGTGATCGACATTTTCTCAGTAACCATCACCCGTTGGTCACTCGTAACCATTGTTATCAGACTAATAGCTTGAAATAAAAGATGCATAAATGAACGCGTAAATATATATGTTTTTCATTTTTTGAAATTAACGCGATTACTGTCATGTGGTTCACCGACGATTAACGATGCTGAAATTAATTATATCGCCTTAAAACAAATAAATAATCATATTCGCAAAACTTTCAGCATTTGTTTTAATGTTACGATGTTACGATGTGAAAAATATACTATAAAACGCCTTAACGATTCAGTTTGTAAAAACTACACGATACTATACGTATCGTATATATTGCGCAGTGTCAATATGCTGCAAACAACTCGGTCGATAATTACGATTCATTTAAAAAGGAAACTTAATTAAACTTTGGGTAGGTTAAAAGCTTAAACTTTGCGAGACTACTCGGAGAAGGAGTACTTCACACGAAATTGTGGCTCGTCGACAGAACGCACATATATATTGGTTCAGCGAATATGGATTGGCGATCGCTCTCACAAGTGAAAGAGCTTGGATTAGTCGCACTAAATTGCAGTTGTCTAGCAAACGATTATGCCAAGATTTTCGATGTAAGTTCTTATCTGATAATTCGCATGCATATACAGGTATTATAAGAATTAAAGCAATTTTTCGTAATCTCATAGGTTTACTGGACAGTAGGCGATGATGGTAAAATACCATCCGTTTGGCCGGACTCTCTAAATACAAGAATCAATTCAAAGAATCCAATGAATTTTACATTTATGAACAATAAATATAAAACGTTTGTTGCGGTAAGTGTTATATTTTTTTTATGAAAATACCACATTTCGGTGTATAGAAATTTAGTATAGGTGTATAGAATGTACAGAAGTCATAGGAATTGTTCATTATGCGTTTCAGAGTTCACCACCACCATTCTCGCCAAAGGGTAGAACCAATGACGTAGATGCTATCCTGTATTGTATCGAAAGGGCAGAGAAATTTATTTATATCGCGGTAATGGATTACTTCCCATTGAGTATATACACAGCCAAAATCAAGTACATATTCAGTTAATTTTTCTACCTGTCCATTTTTAATCTGTTTATATTAATATACACGTATACACAGATTAGCATATGTATTATATGTGTCGAAGAATGTCTGTGTATAGCTTACCGTGTATAGGCTTACCTGTTTGTTTCGCGTATTTAACATTCGATTTTATCATATGATTTAGATATTGGCCAATTATAGATGACGCACTGAGAACCGCAGCTATCGAACGTAAAATACATATACGTTTATTGATATCGTCGTGGAAGCATTCGAGGAAGTCAGAGATTCCTTTTTTGAAATCACTTACAGAATTGACAAATAGTTACGCGGGTGTTAAAATCGAAGTGGTCAGTTTTTAACCATATTTATTCTTTCTATGATTTCATTGGATACATATACACATGACATTGTACTTGGGTTAATTTTCCTTTCCAGAGAAGATTCGTTGTCCCTACCAATTCTGATTTCGACAAAATACCGTTCGCACGGGTAAATCACAATAAATACATGGTGACAGATGTAACAGCGTATATAGGAACAAGCAATTGGTCGGGCGACTATTTTACGAATACTGCAGGCAATTGTCTCTTTCATTTTACTTTTTTTTTTTTTTTTTTTTTTTTTTTTTTTTTTTTTTTTTTTTTTTTTTTTTTTTTTTTTTTTTCATTCTGACCTACTTTTGCGATTAATAAAGGGGGAAAATATGTGAAATCCGTTATTGATTTGTTAGGCGTAGGTATGGTACTCGAGGCTATCGGCGATCATACTTCGGACAATCTCAGGCAACAATTGGAAAATATTTTTCATCGTGACTGGTATTCCGAATATTCTTATGCTTTGAACGGAAGTTTGCCATTTGTGGAACGATCGACAAATACTATCGAAGATGACTACTATCTACGATCGTCACGTTATATATTAGCGTGACAACGTCAACGATTTCATTAACGGGGCTATACGTGTTCTACGAGAAAAATGAAAATCGTTCCCCGTCGTTTAACATTTGGAGACAAACATCTTAAATGTCACGTCTCTCGTCACAGATAAAATTAAATTCTTTTCTTCTTCTTTTTTCCTTTTCGTTTGTTTTTTTCTTTACAAAGCACATTCTTACGGTTATCCATACTCAGCAAATATCGACTTGGAGCTGACGTTTTGTTTGTTCCCTGTACACTGCATACACGCACATATAAAAAACATATTCTTCGTCCATCATTTTTATCATCTCCTTTTTGGTATTATTTCTTTCAAAATATGTAAACGGACGTGCTTACACGTATAGACGCGTGCTCTTTCTCCTTCTCCCCCCCCCCTTCCCCGCCCTTTCTCTCACCCACCATCCATCCATCCATCCATCCATCCATCCATCCATCCATCCATCCATCCATCCATCCATCCATCCATCCATCCATCCATCCATCCATCCATCCATCCATCCATCCATCCATCCATCCATCCATCCATCCATCCATCAGTGAGAAACGTATATACCTGAAATCTTAAACCTATAGAAATAGTCTTACGTAACGAACATTTGTGTGCCTTGCTTAAAGTGACCTTGCGAATATCTTCTATGAAAAGTTATTTCAATACGAGAACCCGATGTTCCGTCCGAGAGAACAAATATGGAAAAAAATATGCATTAGTAACGTTATATATTCTGCATCCTATTATCGATATAAATTATAGAATGAATTGTAATTATGCGAATCACTGACGTATCTGATTATAAATATGTTGTTTCTAATGTTGTTGAAACGTTCAAAGAGCGTTCGTGTGAACGTTCAGAAAAAGCAGTCTGATAATGGCGACAAAAAGCGTCGCTTTTCCTCAGCTACTTTCGAATTAAACACTATAAATTATATGCTTAAAGAGCATATTAATTTGTTTATCTATCGCGAAAGAAGACGCGCCGGTAACGCACAATATTGTAATATTCGCGACGATACAACTCGTTATATCGTTATATCTATTTGTTGTTTATCTATCGTAGAATTTCAGCGTTCTACGATTCGCTAAACGCAAATTTTTTTTTTTATCTTCGTATCTTTTCTATATACATATATTTTGCTTTATACTTCCATTCTATACATTTTTGTACAAACAACGAAAACAGACTGTATATATGCATTCTGGATATGCGTGTATGCGTGTATGTATATTATGAATTATGAATTATTTATATTATGAAGCAGTGTTTCTTATAGGAGGTTAATTTTTCTCGATTTTAATAAGCCAATTATGATAGCGTACGTCACACTTAAGAAAAAAGCAAACAATTACGATTGATTAGTAATCATAAGAGATTTCTGATGCGATTCACTTTTCATCGTCGCCATCTATTTCATTGAAATCTTACGTAAAATATATGTCAACTAGGATACGATATATTTAGAAATAGCCCGAAATTGTGCAAGTATATCGAAAAGAAAACGTGTACGTATATAACGTTGTAACGGTGTTAGATCGGTGAAATATTTTATTATGTATTCGTTTCGAATTTTGCAACATAAGAATTCTGCGATACTCGTACAAATCGTTAACTCACGATTAATTCACATTTGATCGATAATCAATTGTCAAATTATTTTTGTCGAATTTTATGAAGATATACGAACCTCGTATTTAAGAACATTGCCTCAAATGCTTGAAATATTTAAGATATCCTCTTTCAACCTGTCTTCCTTTTCTGCTCTCGCCTCGTTCTCTCTCTCTCTCTCTCTCTCTCTCTCTCTCTCTCTCTCTCTCTCTCTCTACCCTCCCTCCCTTTCTTTCTTCTTGCTTGCCTTTTCCTTTTATCGATTTTTCGCTAACAAATGCATGGTCTGGTGATTAAGGTTCATTGGTTTATCCAGTGTTAAATTTTACCATTTACAATGTCGAGAAATCAGCTGCGTTAAATTGTCGAAATACGTATTAAAAGCGTGGAAATGCACGTAACGAGTAGCGGAAAGGTGCATGCGTACTTAGATAAGTAGGTAGACAAGGGGATTAAACCAAGGATGAAAAGATCGGGGATGGAAATAGAAAGAAACGCGTTAAATAGCCTGGAAGGAATAGAAAAATGGGAAAGAGAAATGAAAGACGAAATAATACAACGGGAAAGAGGTGGTTGACTGGGGGTCGAGAGCGACTGAACAATCAGGAAGGGGAAGGAGAGTTTAAAGGGTAAAGAGAAGGGGCAGTGAAGGAAACAGAGTAGAAGGAGAAAAAAGGAAAAGGGAGACCGGCGACGGTACGAGTGACAATTGTGAGTTGTATCGCTTGCAAAAGACTCGTGGTGGCATAAGAGGAGGATCGGTAGATTGGCGCGAGGAGAAAGTTTGCAAGGTATATGAAGCGTTTGTTTGTTCTTCCGCTTGTACGTTGGTACGCACGTTAGTTGGTTAGTTTGTTCGTACTTTCGTCCGTTTTTACAACCCGTTGCATTTGTTCGGTCGGTGATTTCTTTATTACGTTAAAAGTGTCGCGTAAAGGTTGATTTCACAAATCGGAGCAACGGATGAGGTCAGTGAAATTGTGCAAGGATTATCCGAATTCGATAGAACGCGATCCGAAATCGCGACGAATGTACGATACAAAGGTATTCTTCAGTGTTGATCGCATATTTAGAACGATATAATATATATATCGAATAATTTACATCTGGTTCAAATTAGCGGCAACGTTAGCCGCGTTTTAAACGCAGGCAGAACATAGTAGTATGAAATTGAAAGAGCAATGAAAGTGAAAGCTTTCTTTTCAATGTTTCTTAACGTAGTTACGTAGTCTCTGTTTCAAACAGTGGTCGGATCAACTTTTACATAATTACAATGTAAAGCGTTGTTTAAAGATTATAGGAGAAAAGGGCGGTAGGGAGGATAAACCGTGGGTGGGGTGCAACGGAAGGGTGAAACTCGCGTGTACGTAGCATAGGATATACGTAGCAACGAGGGAATTAATATTTTCCAATCTATATCGATTTGGATCGTGGACTTTTTTCGTCGGACAAGGAGAGCGCGAATTGGCCGTACAAGTTAAAAGTCGTGTCAAGCATAGAAGCTGGAACGAAAGGTCGAAATGCGTTCATTTCACAAGCATGTATATATAAGTATATAGATGGAAAGTGAAATTCGATGTGTAGGATGATGATTGCGAGGATACTGGTGACGTAAATTTGGTAAAAAAACACTACCGCAGACCGGTCTGAGATTTTTCAACAGTGCGAAACCCCGTGATTCGAAATTCTTCGCGTCGAACAGAATATTTAATCAGGAGGATACCGTTACCTTGTAAAGCGTACTCGTGCAGCATCCGAACCGTTACCTCGTACCGAGTTGTACAAATCGGACTTTGGATTTATTGTCGTCGTTGAGTTTGAGCTTTTTTTTTTTCGTCCCCGTCATTTCTATCCCGTTTCATAGCCATGCACGGTTGACGATGCGAAATACGAGACGACACAGCGGTTTATCGAGAATTCGGGTAATCGGAATTCAGCAAATCGATTAGGCGAGTTTATCCCTTGCTTAATTGTCTTTGATGATTCACGGAAGGAACCGCTTATATCGAATCAACCAATGGAACGGAAAAGGAAGCGGCGATAGTGTTTGCGAATAAACGTACAAGGAGCGATGGGTATCGAAAAGCGTACGAAAAGCGTAATAGAGAAGGGCGTGGGTTATAGTGGAGATTCGAGTAGAGAGATGGAGCAAAAGAATTTTCGGGTTGCAGTACGAACTTTTTGGCTAGTCCCTTAAAAGGCATAAGAAATACGATTCTTCCGAATACTCGATAAGGAAAAAAGACATGGTCATTTCTCATGGTTATTTCGACGTTTGCTGGCTTTCCTATCAAGTGCAAGTTGAAAGGAAGCAAAGAAAGGCACGGACGAAATGACAAGTATCGCTATAACAAAATTTCCACTATTCCTCTTTAATGTACACGTATATATTCGAATATGTATATATCTATATTATATAAAAATCAACACACACACACACACACACACACACACACGCGCGCGCGCGCGTGTATATATATATATATATATATACATATATACATATAGGATAACACGGACATGGTGAGAAAGAGCGACTAAGCGTACGTACGGAAGCATATATCGAATGATTTTTCGCAATGAACGTTAACGTAAGCACGGAACCATCGATGCTCGAATTGGCTTTTCTCGATTAGGAACATGGTAAAAACGCCGCGACGAAGTTCACGATCAACTTTCACTCTATGACGACGCACGCGGTTTCTCTCTGACTAGCTATCGCGAGAGCTCGAACAGCGATATTTTGAATCAACACGGTATATTAGGTTTCAGTTTGAAATCGATGGCAATAGACGACGTTATGTCGCTCTATATCTTTACCGCGTTTTATTTTCATTCTTTTCTCTTTCGTTTTCTTCAGTTGTTACGTTATTAACGTTCGAACCGATCACGAGAGAATCGCAACGAATCCGGGCAACGCGATGGTGGAAGTTTTGGTGAACGCGTGTGGCCAAGAAGCGATAATATCGGAAAACGATTGTAATCCGAACAATAACCCGACGAAATATTTGGATCGAAACGATCGTTGCGATTCGACTTTGGAACACTCGAATCTCAGTCCAATTCAGAATTTCTACAATGGACAAAGCATCTTCATCACAGGTGGTACCGGATTTATGGGTAAACTTCTTATAGAGAAGCTCCTCCGCGAATGTCCCGGTATCTCGTTTATCTATCTGTTGGTACGTCAGAAGAAAGGGAAGGATGTGCATCAACGTATCGAGGAACTCTTCGACGATCCGGTAAAGCTTTCTCTCTCTCTATCTGTCTATCTATCTATCTATCTCTCTATATCTATCTTTTATATCTTTCTCCGAATTATCCAGAATCGAGCCACGAATCGAGCCACGAATCGAGCTACTAGCTCTATTCGTATACCGCTCCCGACACCATGCGATAAACGGTCACGCGCACTCGCTTTCCCTCGTCACTCGCCTAAATACTACTACTGCCATTACTGCTACCTACTAATGCTGCTACTAGTACTACTCTTTCTCCTTGACCATGATCTTGCTGCTCTTTTCACCTCCGTTATCTTTTTCGTCTTTGCTACCTCTTGTCACGCATTCACGTATTTACGTATTCTACGTACCACACACACACACACATACACATACATAGATACAAATAAATACAAAAGAAATAAAGCTACAGATTAAAATAAGCATATCGAACCATCATACAGATATATTATTGCCTATTTATTTTTCCGCTTAGCTGTTCAGCAAACTGAAAGAGAAGCAACCAAAATTTCGGCATCAAATTGTTGCTGTAGCCGGAGACTGCTGCCATCCGGGTCTCGGGTTGTCTTCCACGGACAGACAAATGATAACGCGAGAAGTCTCGATCGTTTTCCACGTCGCAGCAACCGTCAGATTCGACGAAAAGATGAAACTCGCCGTACCCATCAATGTCCGTGGTCCCAAAGATGTGTTAGAACTTTGCAAGGAAATGTCTTGTTTGAAGGTAAGCTAACGCTAGCAATCATATGCGGTATAAATATCGCGACTGCGATTACATGTTTTTTAAATGGAACGACAAACGAAATTTTCCAGTCGTTCGTCCACGTGTCGACCGCATATGCCAATTGTCCTAACGATTTTATCGAAGAAAAGATCTACGAAGTACCTATGGATGCAGAGAAATTGGTAACTCTCGTGGAATATATGGACGAAAAATTAATCGAGGAAATTACTCCGCGGTAAGTCGATCGAAATTAACAAGGTCTATCGGATTACTCGTGTTGGACTAACTCGATCGTGTTGTCACAGATTATTAGGTGTGTGGCCGAATACGTATACCTTTACGAAAGCAGTAGCAGAAAGCATCGTTGTGAAAAAGGCCGGTGAACTGCCCGTTGGAATATTTCGTCCCGCCATCGGTTAGTAATTTCCAAGCGTCACTCGTTGCTACCGTCACTCTGATCAACGATGATGCGTGTGTCCAATCCAACACGAAATTTCTCTCTCGTATGCATTCTCGTTTACCTACATCTCTATCATTCCTCCGGTCCATCCGTGTTTCCTTCGAATAGAGAACCGGTACGACCAAACAAAAATGACGAAACGAAAAATCAAGAGAATGAAAAAGGTGTGCGAGAGAAAATGGTAGCGATGCAGATGGTGTTGGTGGTGGTAATGGTGGTAGCGGTAGTGGTGGTTGATAAGTAAAGGAAAGTGTGAGAAAGCGAGAGTAATTGGGTGGGGTACAGAGACTGATGTAGGTCAAATGTAAATGAAATATTTGATGGGTATGGAATTTTCAGTGATATCCACGTACCGTGAACCATTGAAAGGATGGATCGATAATCTATACGGACCAACGGGTGTTGCGGCTGGTGCTGGTACCGGATTATTACGATCGATTCACTGTGACGGGTCCAAACAGGTCAACGTGGTACCCGGGGACTTGACTGTAAATGCTCTGATAGCCTGTGCATGGGATGTGGCGAATCGTCGAAAGTAAGGAAACTTCTTCCTCCATCTTACAAAATAGCAAACATCTATATATACATATATACGCAACCTAAACGCTTACAGGTCTCTAACGATCACAGATGAACAAAATCAAGTACCTATTTACAATTACGTTTCAAAAGATAATTCTATTACGTTCGATCAACTGAAAACTCTGTCCGAAAAATATGGCCTCGAATTTCCTACTGGCAAAGCCATATGGTATTACAGTTTTCGAAATAACAAACACAAGATTATTCATTTTTTCTACGTTTACTTTTTACACTTGTTACCAGCACTCTTGATCGACACCGTTACGCTCTGTTTAGGGAAACAACCGAGGTAATTCTCTCTCTCTCTCTCTCTCTCTCTCTGCTTTGCCTCGCGCGATGATATTTTATTTTCGTTCTAACATATTCTTTTTATTCATTTCAATTGCTTTTTTGTTAAAGAATGTTGAAAGTCTACAAAAAGATACACAAATTTATGGATGTACTCAATTACTTTACTACCAAGGAATGGAAATTTTCAAATGATAATATTAAATCGTTATTAAACAAATTGTCGGAGAAGGATCGTGAAAATTTTGCTTGCGATATCACACAGGTCAACTGGGATCATTATTTTCGAGCGTACGTGCAAGGAATTCGTGTATACCTGATAAAAGATCCCCTAGACACCCTCCCACAAGCACGCATCAAATGGCAAAGGTAAATAAGATTGATCGGTATAATTCTTCTTACTTCTCGTGTGCAAACTGATACTGCACAACGTAATGCTCCATGTTGGATGTTTACTTTACAGATTATACTGGATTCATCAAGTGCTAAAGCTAATTCTCGCTTATGGTCTATTGCGAATATGTTGGTTAACCATGTCTCATCTCTTTCCAAGTTGCACACGTCAATTTGCGTAGTAAATGTGTATTACATGTATTACCCGTGATAATGCGCGCTCGTTTATACATATACATGTATACACGTATGTGTGTGTCAGATATATGCCATCGCGTCGAAACTTGGCTCCGATTGGATCGAGTTCACCGATTATCGCGTTTGTGATCGAAACTGATGTAACCAGTAATACTACCTTTCCGACTTTTCCAACAGTTTCAGAAGAATGGTCGAGAAAGGAAGGAAGGAGAAGAAAATATGAAAAAAGGCGGGTAATAAAGTATACCGGTCTTTATATCTGCAATTTCCGGTTTATCTGCAATACCTAAAGTTCATCACTTAACTCCGATTCAATATTATATCAGTAGCATCGAAGAAATTTCTAAAAAGACAAGAGAATACAGAGCACTTCCGTCCATTTCTCTTTCCTTTTTTCTTTCTTTCTTTCTTTCTTTCCTTCCTTCCTTCTTTCTTTCTTTCCTTTTTTCTTTCCTTCTTTCTTTCTTTCTTCCTTCCTTCCTTCCTTCCTTCCTTCCTTCCTTCCTTCCTTCCTTC